>NC_091286.1:635062797-635285297 GCF_032444005.1 Ranitomeya imitator
TCTAGCAATCACTGTCAGGGTGATGTTTATTTAATTAACTTGAGCAGCACTAATGTGGCTGCGGTTGTACATGTTTCTTCGTAATCCTGGGATCATTAACCTGTTTTATGTCACCATTACCTTTTTCCCAGCTGCTGTCAGAAATTGAGGAGCACCTGACCTGCACTATATCCCAGGTGGAGCCTGATATGAAGGTGCCCCTGGATGAATTTGATGGGAAAGTGACCTATGGACAAAGGAGAGCGGCTGGAGGTACGTACAGCGGAGCTAATGCTCTAAATGAGGGTGTAGTCCCACGTCCAAGTGCAGATCATCATTTCCAGGCCGGAAATAATTGAAAGTGTGGGTGTGAGGTGGGCGCTAACTTTGAAGAGGTTATCCAGGACTATTTTTTTACCCTATGGGCTTAAGAACCAACAGACAGGTCATTATTAACTACCAGCGAGTTCTGCCCGGCCCCGATAAAGATTGATCACAGACTGCTGCTGCAAGTGATTCCGCCACATCTGCTGACGTTATGTCGACAGGCTTCTCTTCTGCTGTCAATCAGCATGATGATGCCCCATCAACAGAGTCAAAACTGCGGGAAGCCGGCTGTCAATCAGCATATAAACCAAAAAAAGAAAGAACCGAACACCCACTAAGTGTGGAAATGGATACTAAATATGACTAAACAGATGACAAAGCATCAAATATAGTGATATACAAAAGATCCATACCAGACGGGGTATATCTATAATATAACGCTGGGAGCGTCACTCTGTCCGAAGCCTTTATAGACTGCGCAAGCGCCGGCGCAGTCTGGGCCTCACAGAGTGACGCTCCCAGGAGATCGCGGTATGTGTAAACACTGAACGCACACCGCGATCTCCACCGGAGAGTCAGGGACCGCCAGGAGGGTAAGTATATTCACCTGTTCCCCGTTCCAGCGCTGCGTGTGGCTCCGTCTGCCGGGTCCTCTGCTGTGACGTTCCCAGTTCAGAGGGCGCGATGACGCGCTTAATGCGCGCCGGCGCCGCCCTCTGACTGAACAGTCACAGCTAGAGGAGCCGGAAGATGGCGGCGCGCAGCGCTGGAACGGGACAGACAGGTGAGTATTGCAAGTGCTGGGGGCCTGAGCTAGCGGTGACGCCGGCACCTGACCCCCACAGCGCGCCCGTGTCCCCGCCTGCTCAGGCCCCCCAGCACTCGGCGCCCAGCGACGATAGGCGAGTATGGTATTTTTATTTTTTTTTATATATATGGCAGCAGCATACGGGGCATATATAATGGAGCATCTTATGGGGGGCATATAATACAATGGTGGCGCAGGATGGGAGCAGCACATGACAGAACGGGCGCAGGATGGCAGCAGCACATGACAGAACGGGCGCAGGATGGCAGCAGCACATGACAGAACGGGCGCAGGATGGCAGCAGCACATGACAGAACGGGCGCAGGATGGCAGCAGCACATGACAGAACGGGCGCAGGATGGCAGCAGCACATGACAGAACGGGCGCAGGATGGCAGCAGCACATGACAGAACGGGCGCAGGATGGCAGCAGCACATGACAGAACGGGCGCAGGATGGTAGCAGCACATGACAGAACAGGGGCGCAGGATGGCAGCAGCACATGAAAGAACAGGGACACAGGATGGGAGCAGCACATGACAGAACAAGGGTGCAGGATGGGAGCAGCACATGACAGAACGGGCGCAGGATTGTAGCAGCACATGACAGAACGGGCGCAGGATGGCAGCAGAACATGACAGAACGGGCGCAGGATGGCAGCAGCACATGACAGAACGGGGGCGCAGGATGGAAGCAGCACATGACAGAACGGGTGCAGGATGGCAGCAGCACATGACAGAACAAGGGTGCAGGATGGGAGCAGCACATGACAGAACGGGCGCAGGATGAGAGCAGCACATGAAAGAACGGGGGCACAGGATGGGAGCAGCACATGACAGAACGGGGGCGCAGGATGGGAGCAGCACATGACAGAACAGGGGCGCAGGATGGGAGCAGCACATGAAAGAACGGGGGCGCAGGATGGCAGCAGCGCATGACAGAACGGGCGCAGGATGGGAGCAGCACATGACAGAACAGGGGCGCAGGATGGGAGCAGCACATGACAAAACGGGCGCAGGATGGGAGCAGCACATGACAGAATGGGGGCGCAGGATGGCAGCAGCACACGACAGAACGGGCGCACGATGGCGGCAGCAGCACATGACAAAACGGGCGCAGGATGGGAGCAGCACATGACAGAATGGGGGCGCAGGATGGCAGCAACATACGACAGAACGGGCGCAGGATGGGAGCAGCACATGAAAGAACGGGGGCACAGGATGGGAGCAGCACATGATAGAACGGGGGCATAGGATGGGAGCAGCACATGACAGGATGGGAGCAGCAAATGACAGAATGGAGGCACAGGATGGGTGCAGAACATGACAGAACGGGGGCGCAGGATGGGAGCAGCACATGACAGGATGGGAGCAGCAAATGACAGAATGGGAGCAGCAAATGACAGAATGGAGGCACAGGATGGGTGCAGAACATGTCAGAATGGAGGCGCAGGATGGGTGCAGCACATGTCACAATGGGGGCGCAGGATGGGAGCAGCACATGACAGAATGGGGGCGCAGGATGGGTGCAACACATGACAGAATGGGGGCGCAAGATGGGTGCAGAACATGTCAGAATGGGGGCGCAGGATGGGAGCAGCACATGTCACAATGGGGGCGCAGGATGGAAGCAGCACATGACAGAATGGGGGCGCAGGATGGGTGCAACACATGACAGAATGGGGGCGCAAGATGGGGGATGCAACACATGGCAGGATGGGGGCGCAGGATGGGTGCAGCACATGACAGGATGGGGATGCAGGATGGAGCAGCACATGTCAGAATGAGGGTGCAGGATGGGAGCAGCACATGTCAGAATGGGGGTGCAGGATGGGTGCAGCACATGACAGGATGGGGACGCAGGATGGAGCAGCTCATGACAGGATGGGGACGCAGGATGGAGCAGCACATACCAGGATGGAGACTATATACCAATATAGATGCTAGCCACCCGGGCGTAGAACGGGTTCAATAGCTAGTATAAGTATAACGTTTATTGAAAAAGGTTTAGAACATTAAATTTCAATAGTGAAATCCACTATACAACAAGGACAAACGTGAATGAGCAGCAAACAGCTAAAAAGAACAGCGCATCAGATGTAGCAAAATAGAGGATGCAGTGAAAGACTGCACAGAAAAATCCCTGCTGCACAGCCCACAACACCTGCAGCATAGATGCCAAAATGAACATCCGCCCACAATAAATAAACAACCTCATAGAGGGTAACGGATGGTAAAGCAGACTACAGATGCAAGTACTGATGACCCAGAGTACTGGACACCACTACTGCAACAAATAACACAAGGCAAGCATGATAACCCAAGATAAAGTAGACTAATAAATTCTGATACCTTGAGACATCTCAGCGGCAGGGTGCAGGCAGGGGGCAGAGAGCCTCGACGCGCGTTTCACCGCCTTGGCTTCGTCAGGAGGCGTGGCTAGTAAAAGAAGGGCCGGGGATTTTATCGAGAGGTGAGGGAGGCTCCAGCGAATCGGCGCGCTGGCCCAACATGATGTGTGCGCGTCAGCAGCGAGGCGGGCCGCTGCGCGCCATGGAGTATGTTTGCTGCTCATTCACATTTGTCTTTGTTGTATAGTGGATTTGACTATTGAAATTTAATGTTTTAAACCTTTTTCAATAAAAGTTATACTTATATATACCCCGTCTGGTATGGATTTTTTGTATATCACTATATTTGATGCTTTGTCATCTGTTTAGTCATATTTAGTATCCATTTCAGCACTTAGTGGGTGTTCGGTTCTTTCTTTTTTTGGTTTATATGTATTGACTGACGGGGCTTGCCCTCTGGTAGCTCTTAGGGCCGTTTGTAGGTTTATATGACTGTCAATCAGCATGATGACGCCCCATCAACATAGTCCTAACTGCGGGAAGTCGGCTGTCAATCAGCATGACGATGCCCCATCAACAGAGTCAAAACTGTGGGAAGCCGGCTGTCAATCAGCATGATGATGCCCCATCAACAGTCCTAACTGCAGGAAGTCGGCTGTCAATCAGCATGATGATGCCCCATCAACAGTCCTAACTGCAGGAAGTCGGCTGTCAATCAGCATGACGATGCCCCATCAACAGAGTCAAAACTGTGGGAAGCCGGCTGTCAATCAGCATGATGATGCCCCATCAACAGTCCTAACTGCAGGAAGTCGGCTGTCAATCAGCATGATGATGCCCCATCAACAGTCCTAACTGCAGGAAGTCGGCTGTCAATCAGCATGATGATGCCCTATCAACAGTGAAATCTGCGGGAAGCAGGCTGTCAATCAGCATGACGCCCCATCAACAGAGTCAAAACTGCGGGAAGCAAGCTGTCAATTAGCATGACGCCCCATCAACAGAGTCCTAACTGCAGGGAGCCGGCTGTCAATCAGCATGACAACAGCAATCACGGCTGTCGATAGAGCTGCTCTGTTGACAAGGAGCAGCTGACTCGCCGGCAGGAGTGGTTGGTGGCGGGTAGAATAGGCAGTTAGTTTCCTCTGTTAGTAACTACCTGCTTGTTCGTTTTTAGGCCCATAGTACATGCAGTTAGATTTGTGAGCGGCAGTGTTATAGACAGGACGAGCCCAGCAGATATATGGATTTGTGGTAATTCTTGCTCATTCTGGTCTTATGAGTCCAGTTGGCCATTCTAATCCAGTAATTGACAACTGGCCATGTATATTTATACAGCAAAGGCTGTCAGTCACAGATAGATCCGCCTACTGGACTCCTTGGATAGAATGAGCGGGAATGAAAATGAATGAAATACATGTAATACAGAAAGGTTTCCCCCAAACTTATATATAAAACTTCTTAATTCCTCCAGTTCTATAAGGGTATGTGCACACAACTTCTTCTTTTTCAGGCGAGTCCACTCCATACCTCACCTGAAAAAGCACTAAATAAACAAAGTTCACGCATGTGTAAAAGCCGTAATGTGCACATACCCTTAGGCTATGTGCACACGTTGCGGATTAGGCTTAGGAATTTCTGGTGCGGATTCTGCCTCTCCTGGCAGAAAACGCAGCTGCGGATTTGTCACGTTTGTTTTGCGGTTCCGCAGCGTTTTTTGTGCGTTTTTGCTGCGGTTTTCTTGCGGATTTGCTGCGTTTTTTTGCCCCTGCGGTTTTTTATAATGGAATGGGTACAAAAATGCTGCAGATTCACAAAAAAGAAGTGACATGCTACTTCTTTTAAACCGCATCGTTTCCACAGCGGATTTTCCGCAAAGTGTGCACAGCATTTTTTTTTCTCATTGATTTACATTGTACTGTAAATCAATTGCGGATCTGCAGCGTTTCTGCACCGCAAAAAACGCTGCAGATCTGCAGAGAATCCGCAACGTGTGCACATACCCTCACCCTTCCGTTCACACCACCTGGTTCCATTTAACTAGAACATATCTTATATTATTATATATTTTAATATAATTTTTTTCCCCATTTTTGTAGGCGGCCTCTATAAAGGACACGTAGACATCTTGGCCCCGACAGTGCAGGAATTGGCAGCACTGGAGAAAGAGGCGCAGACGTCTTTCTTGCACCTGGGATATCTGCAGAACCAGCTCTTCAGAACCTTCTAAACATCTGCTGTGGGGACGTCGGGCATCTTCGGAGACCTGACCACCCTCGTGGAGCCGGTGGCTCATATATTCAGTTCCCTGACCCAATTTGGAGAAATAAGTCATTAAACATTTTAGGTTCATTGGATTTTCCTCATCTGTAAATTCTAGACATTTAATTTAGGAGATGAAACGTCCTTTAGTTCAGTTTTCATGGTGACAACGTAGAGTGCATGCGGTGGAAATAATAAATGCTGCAAGTTAAAACTTGGTTGCTTTTGTGTGGTATCTGGAAATGTGTCTTTTTTCTCCTGTCCGCCACATTAACAATGAAGCCTCATGGGTCTGGGCGGGAGTAATTAAAAAAATCAAAATAAAACCTTGTACTCGCCCACTTGATGGGAGCCATTCCTCTGTTCTAGCAGCCGGATTTGTTGGCATCTCCTCTGGTCATAAATGAATATTATTAATGTAGATAAATATAAGATCATGTGCTTTAGCCAAGAAAAGTACAATAATGTGCTTAATAGTAAAACATTTGGTAAAATTGTCACAGAAAAATACTTGAGGGTGTAGGCGGACGACAAACTCTAGTGACCAATGCCAGGCAGCTGCTGCCAAGGCAAAGTAAATCACGGGATGACTATAAAGAGGCAGAGATTCTCTTGGCAAGAATATGGGGTCTAATTCATTTTTTTAAGTCTTTTTTTTTTTTCTTTATCTTGCAATATTCATTGACTTTTTTTCAACCAAATTGATGATAATTAAAAATGCTCTTTACCTTTGTTCTTAGCCCATATTAAGACTTTTTAGTACCACACGTTTCCCCAAATACTGCACAGAAATATCTGGCGAAACCTAAAGTCTCTCAAGGGGTGCAGGTGGGATGTTTGGGGGGGACTGGAGTACATTCAGGCCAAATTTTGCGACTATTCAGAAAGTCAAAATTGATGAATCGGACGAAAAGATCAAGAAAGCAAATTCGAGTTTAGAAATCTGACTTTTGTCGGTGATCACACTGGAATGTCCCTGGAAATCCCAGTCATTCTGAAACTGTTGCTTTTTGTGACACATTGTCCTTTATGTTAGTAGTAAATTCGTCATTATGTTCTTTTTTTTTTATTTCTGAAAATTGTAGAAAATTTTTCAATTTTCAAACTTGCCTTATACCAGATAGTCATTCTACACAAACTACTTAATAAATAAGACCTCTACTCGTGCATCAGCATCGTTATTAAAATAATGTCCTTTTATTTTCTTAGGGGGTAAAAAAGGTGTAAAAGTTGAGCATCAATTTTTTTATTCTTTTTTTGAAAATTTTACCAAAATTTCTTTTTTTTAATCTATTTAGTTTTGAAGTGTATTTCAAGGAATTCTATTTTGGATAAAGCACCAAAAGTGATACATCAAGGGGTAAAATTGCCGCTGATCATGGCCGATGCAGCCAGGTTGTCAGTTGCACTGATATCTGCTGCATTTTTGTCCATTGGGGGGCGCTATTCTCTTATGGAAGAGAAGATCCTGGAAGATTTGGGCTCCAGGAACAATGGAAAAAAAATGTTAAAATATAACTTTTACTGCACAATTAAATACTGAGAAAAAACCCCAAAAAGATTAAAGAACCATAAGCTGACGCGTTTCGGGTTCGCAACCTTTATTCATAGCTTTTCTCTTATGCCTCAGGTCGGAACAAAGGTGATCATTCAGGGGTTAAACTAAATCTAAAAAGAAAAAATGTTTTAAATAATATTGTCTTTTTGCAAAATGTGCACAGAACAGGAAAAAAAAAGTCCTCTGAAAAAAATTAAAAAATGCAGGCTCGGCGTTTTGAGGCAACCTACGTGCAATATTTGGCTGAGTGCAGGGGCCGTCTGAGCGTCGCCTGTGCCGTCTGAATAAATGAGAAGAAATATCTGGCCTACTTTCGGAGCTCGGCTGATGTCGCCAAGGCAACAGGGCTTTGTTTATCCTAGAGGATTGTCAACAAGTAGCAATAAAGGGCCAATCCCATTACAGCCTCGTGACCCAGCCCCTCATATATACAGTATAATTGATGGAAGGCTATTTTTAGAGATGGCTTTTCTTCGCAATTCCAATTGCGGCCACAAGATGGCGATAGAGATTCATATAAATATATATATATTTATATACTACTAGATGGTGGCCCGATTCTAACGCATCGGGTATTCTAGAATATGTATGTAGTTTATTTATGAAGATTTTAGAATAATACAATGAATACACAGGATTCGGCTGGCTGGGCACGACCAATTAGTGAAGCGTGGTTCAAATCCCGTGCCAGTTCACGGCCGGACTGCACCTGTCGCTGATTGTTCGCGGCCGGCCACGTAGTATATAGCACTGCCACGTAGTATATTGCAGCCCATATAGCATATAACACCGCCACGTAGTATATAATATAGCTCACATAGTATATAACAGCCCACGTAGTGTATAACACAGCCCACGTAGTGTATAACACAGCCCACGTAGTGTATAACACAGCCCATGTAGTGTATACCACAGTCCACGTAGTATATTGCACAGCCCACGCAGTATATTACACAGTCACATAGCATATAACAGCCCATGCAGTATATAACAGCCACATAGTCCCACACAGTATATTGCACAGTCCACGTAGTATATAGCACAGCCACGTAGTATATTGCACAGCCCACATAGTATATAGCACAGCCACGTAGTATATTGCACAGCCCACGCAGTATATAGCACAGCCCACGCAGTATATTACACCCACGTAATATATTACACAGCCCACGTAGTATATTGCACAGCCGACGTATATAGCACAGCCCATGCAGTATATAACACAGCCCACATAGTCCCAAGTAGTATATTGCACAGCCACGTAGTATATTGCACAGCCGGCGCAGTATATAACAGCCCACGCAGTATATAGCACAGCCCACGCAGTATATAGCACAGCCCACGCAGTATATAGCACAGCCCACGCAGTATATTACACCCACGTAATATATTACACAGCCCACGTAGTATATTGCACAGCCGACGTATATAGCACAGCCCACGCAGTATATAGCACAGCCCACGCAGTATATAGCACAGCCCACGCAGTATATTACACCCACGTAATATATTACACAGCCCACGTAGTATATTGCACAGCCGACGTATATAGCACAGCCCATGCAGTATATAACACAGCCCACATAGTCCCAAGTAGTATATTGCACAGCCACGTAGTATATTGCACAGCCGGCGCAGTATATTACACAGCCCACGCAGTATATAGCACAGCCCACGCAGTATATAGCACAGCCCACGCAGTATATAGCACAGCCCACGCAGTATATAGCACAGCCCACGCAGTATATTACACAGCCCACGTAGTATATAGCACAGCCACGTAGTATATTGCACAGCCCACGCAGTATATTACAGCCACGTAATATATTACACAGCCCACGTAGTATATTGCACAGCCCACGCTGTATATTACAGCCACGTAATATATTACACAGCCCACGAAGTATATAGCACAGCCACGTAGTATTTCTCCTTCGCCACATTGGGGGACACAGGACCATGGGTGTTATGCTGCTGTCACTAGGAGGCTGACACTAAGCTGAGACAAAAAAAGGTTAGCTCTTCCCCTGCAGTATACACCCTCATGCTGGCTTCCAGAGACCCAGTTCAAGCTTAGTGTCCGTAGGAGGCACACTGGTTTTAAACCTTTCTATTCCGGACGAAGGGGGCGACGGATTCTTTCATGTTCCGATCTCCCCCGAACCAACAACAGGCGAGCACGGGAGTTTCACCTCTCCGTATCCTCTCCTGCGACGTGGGAAGCTACTGCCGGTGCTGACCCTTTTGGGCGACGGGCCCCTTTCACGGGCACCGATCTCCCCCCTACGTACAGACGAGCACTGGTGTATTCCTCCAGTATCCTCTTCTGCAGCCAGGCCTTTATTGCCGGACATCTGCCCTGCCACCAGGTTTCACCCTCGGCTGTACAGAGGCACTTTTTCACTGTGGCGTCCGTGCAGCCCCCCACTGCATCACCACTGATTATGCGGCTGATGACAGGTGGTGGATGGTTCCTCTCCACCTCCCCTTTCAGGGGATGGTGGATGGAGGCTTCCCAACCCCTGCACCGTCCTTTTCACCCCAGGGACACCTCACCTAGGCCTTGTGTGCAGCAGCTTCTCCCTTCGGGGTAAGTGTCTGGGGGGAGAGAGGGGTCGGCGTTTCAGTGGTCCGGAGGGCTCCCTCTTAGCAGCGGCACATTTTTCTCTGGGCCCCATAACTTCCGGTCCTCAGCGGCTGCGCGCCGGGCCGAAGCCGCAAATTTAGTCCCCGGCTTCGGCCTAGCTGCAGGCCGCATCCCGACAGGCTCCGCCCCCTTTTTCGCGTCATCTTGCGGCGCCGCCCCCCGTTCCTGGCGCTTCTCGCCGCCTGCGAGATCTCTCTCCCTGATCTCGGCGGCCATCTTGGATTCCTTCACTGCACGCCGCAGCTCCAGCTCTATCAGCAGCAGCTTCCCCCACGTGCAGCGCTGTGATCGCCGGCCGTCGCCTACGTCTCACTTCCTCTGCGGGACACAGGACCTCGGGTAAGGAGGCCTCGTCAGCCTCTCCTCTGCAGCGCCGCCCTCGCTTCCGTAGTTTTTAGACCCTGTGGTCTATCTTACATTAGGTACACCATGTCCCAGTCAAGGTCTAAAAAATCCTCTAAGGTGCATACGACCTTTTTTTCTGCGTGTACCACCTGCCAGGCTCCACTTCCTCGGCCTCAAAGTTCCCCCCTCTGCTCTGCCTGCGATGCCCCATGTGCCCAGGAGCCCTCCACCGCCACCGACCCCGGCGTATCTAGTCCCCCCGCGTGGGTCGCTTCACTTTCGCAGTCCGTGGATTTTTTAGCCAATGCCATCAAATCCATTCAGAACCCTCCTGGGGAACGGGGCAATCCTTTACATGTGTTTAGAGATCCCTCCGTAACAGGGGAATCGTCGGCCAGCAGGGGCCGCTCTCTCCGGAAAGAGGCACGGTCATCCAGAAAACGGATCCGCACTACCTCTCCTGAGCGCTCACCTCACCACTCAGCTTCTGGCAGCTCCACCTCTCGCTCACCCTCTTTGGGGGCTCGTAGCGATCACGACTCTGAATGAGTCCGATGTTTCCTTAGACCCGGATGCTCCGGAGTTTAGATCTACTGTTGACTCCCTCATTGAGGCAGTCAATCACGCACTTAAAGTGGACGATGACGCTAATTCTGCTCCGGACCACTCAGTCTCCTTTACTAGAACCAAGCGTTCTCATAAGACTTTCGCCTCTCACGCAGATTTTCTGGATATAGTCAGGCGACACAGGGAGCGTCCGGATAAGCGTTTCACGGGAAAAAGGCCCTGGAATCGAAGTATCCTTTTTCAGCAGATCTCGTGAAAGACTGGACCGATTCCCCTCTAGTAGATCCTCCGGTGTCGCGCCTTGCTTCCAAAACGCTCCTATCCGTTCCGGATGGCGCTTCAATTAAGAATCCCACAGAACGCCAGCTAGATTCCCTAGCTCGCTCAGTGTACGAAGCCTCAGGTTCTTCCCTATCTCCCTCCTTAGACGACCTCCTCATAAAGGGTCCGTCTTATCAGTCCTGCGAGGCAAGCGTCCACATTACCTTGGATTCTCTTTCGCGCCTGGGCTGGTTGATCAACTTGGACAAGTCCTCTCCCGTTCCTGCCCGACGGATCTCCTTTCTGGGAATGATCCTGGACACTTCAAGGGGTCTGGTCTTGCTTCCTCGGTCCAAGGCCCAAGAGCTTCAGCAAGGAGCCCGAACGCTCTGCCATCCTCGCCCGCGACCCATTCGGTTCGCCATGAAGATCCTGGGAAAAATGGTTGCAGCAATCGAAGCGGTTCCTTTCGCTCAACTCCATCTCCGCCCCTTGCAACAGGCTCTGCTGGACAACTGGGACAGGAGTCTCTCATCTCTCGACCGTCCTTGCCCATTGTCTCCGCGGATCAGACAATCTCTTGTATGGTGGACCCTGGGTCCATCTCTTCTCCAGGGGAAGTCCTTTCTCCCGATCCGCTGGTTAGTGGTAACCACCGACGCCAGTCTCCTCGGCTGGGGTGCGGTGTTTCTTCACCACTCTACCCAGGGCCGTTGGACAGTTCGGGAGTCGAGGCTCCCTATCAACATCCTGGAGATTCGTGCGATCAGACTTGCCCTGAGTCGCTTTCACGCCCTGCTCGCGGGTCACCCAATACGAGTCCAATCGGACAACGTCACGGCGGTGGCTTACATCAACCACCAGGGGGGTACCCGCAGCAGGGCGGCGATGCAGGAAGTCTCCCACATTCTTCATTGGGCCGAAACCAACCATTCCACCATTTCCGCGGTGCACATTCCGGGAGTCGAAAACTGGGCGGCGGACTTTCTGAGCCGTCAGGGCCTTGCCTCGGGGGAGTGGGAACTCCATCCAGAGGTTTTTCGACAGATCTGCCTTCACTGGGGGACCCCGGACGTGGATCTGATGGCGTCCAGATTGAACGCCAAGGTTCACAACTTCATTGCGCGCTCTCGGGATCCCCAGGCTATCGGAGTGGATGCATTGATATCCCCGTGGCATCAGTTTCAACTCCCATACGTGTTTCCTCCCCTTCCCTTACTGCCGAAGGTGATCCGAAAGATCAAGACGGAGGGGGTTCCGGTCATTCTGGTCGCCCCAGATTGGCCACATCGCGCTTGGTACGCGGAGCTCGTTCAGCTCGTAGCCGACGTTCCCTGGCGGTTACCAGACCGCCCAGACCTGCTTCGCCAAGGACCGATCTGCCACCAGAGCTCAGGGGCCCTACGTTTAACGGCGTGTCTGTTGAAACCTGGATTCTAACTCGAGCCGGTTTCTCTCAGCAGGTCATTCCCACCATGATAAGCGCTCACAAGGCGTCTTCCGCTTCCATTTTCCACCGCACCTGGAAAACCTTCTTCTCATGGTGCAGGCTCCGAGGTCACCCTCCGCTCGTTTTCTCTATCCCTTGCATCTTGGATTTTCTTCAGTCCGGTTTGGACTCCGGCTTGGCACTGAGTTCCCTCAAAGGTCAGATCTCAGCGTTATCCGTGCTGTTCCAACGCAGGATCGCTGCCAACCTTCAAGTCAAGACTTTCATTCAGGGGGTCTCCCATGTGGTACCCCCCTACAGAATGCCGTTAGAGACCTGGGATCTCAACTTGGTCCTGGGGGTTCTTCAGGAACCTCCGTTTGAACCCCTTCAGGACGTTCCGCTTTCTGTACTCTCCTGGAAGGTTGCCTTCCTGGTAGCCGTGACGTCTATCAGAAGGGTCTCAGAATTGGCCGCTTTATCCTGCCAGGCTCCTTTTCTTGCCTTTCATCAGGACAAGGTAGTGCTACGTCCTTCTCCGGCCTTTCTTCCTAAGGTGGTCTCATCCTTTCATCTTAACGAGGACATCATTCTTCCCTCTTTTTGCCCGCAGCCCAAACACAGGGTTGAGAAGGCCCTTCATACCCTGGATGTGGTACGGGCCCTTAGGAGGTACATTTCCAGAACGGCTCATTTCAGAAAATTGGACGCCCTTTTTGTTCTCCCGGAGGGTCACAGAAAGGGTTTGGCTGCGTCTAAAGCCACGATAGCCAGATGGATTCGATCTGCTATCCAGGAATCCTATCAGGTCAGGGGCAGCCCTATCCCGGCAGGGATTAGAGCACACTCCACTCGGTCGATGGGTGCTTCCTGGGCCATCCGGCACTAGGCAACAGCGGAGCAGGTTTGCAAGGCCGCAACGTGGTCCAGCCTGCATACTTTCTCAAAGCACTACAACGTTCACATTCACTCCTCTGCGGACGCGGCCCTTGGCAGGCGTAATCTGCAAGCGGCCGTTGCGCATTTGTAGTCAGATGGTACACGGAGTTATTTGGTTGTATTGTTTCCCTCCCAGGGACTGCTTTGGGATGTCCCATGGTCCTGTGTCCCCCAATGTGGCGAAGGAGAAATAGGGATTTTTGTGTGTACTCACCGTAAAATCCTTTTCTCCGAGCCACTCATTGGGGGACACAGCACCCACCCTGGTAGCCTTACGGCTCGTTAGCTTTTTTAGTTTTTGACTGTTTTTTGACATGTTATACTCTGTTACTTGATATTTTGTTGTTATTCTCCTACTGCTTTTGCACTGAACTGGGTCTCTGGAAGCCAGCATGAGGGTGCATACTGCACGGGAGGAGCTAACCTTTTTTTGTCTCAGCTTAGTGTCAGCCTCCTAGTGACAGCAGCATAACACCCATGGTCCTGTGTCCCCCAATGAGTGGCTCGGAGAAAAGGATTTTACGGTGAGTACACACAAAAATCCCTATATTGCACAGCCGACGTAGTCTATAACACAGCCCACGCAGTATATAGCAGCCCATGCAGTATATTACAGCCACGTAATATATTGCACAGCCGACGTAGCATATAGCACAGCAACGTATATAACACAGCCCATGCAGTATATAACAGCCCACGTAGTCCCAAGTAGTATATAGCACAGCCACGTATTATATTGCACAGCTGACGTAGTATATAACAGCCCACGCAGTATATAACATTGCCCACGCAGTATATAGCAATGTGGGACCCATATCCCAGTTAAAAAAAAAAAAAATTAAAATAAAAAATAGTTATATACTCACCCTCCGACGGCCCCTGGATCCAGCCCAGGCCTTTCCCGCTACTTGCACACCGGTCCGGTCCAAAGCGGCAATAACACGTGATGATGTAGCGGTCTCACGAGACCGTTACGTCATCTCCGGTCATTGCCGCAATGCATTCTGGGGACTGGAGCGGCGCGCGAGGAGCGGGAAAGGCCTGGGCTGGATCCGGGGGCCGTCAGAGGGTGAGTATATAATTTTTTTTATAGGCAGCATCAATAGTAAAAAGTTGGTCAAACAGAGGGTTAATGGCAGCGATAATGGACTGCCTAACACCGCGTTATGCCGCGGTGTAAGGCAGTCCAGATAAGGCTATGTGGGCGCTGACTGGGGGGGGAGTAGGGAGGGGCCAATTCACGTGCGGACTGTGCCCGTAGCTGATTGGTTGCGGCCTCGGGCCGCAACCAATCAGCGACACAGGATTTCCATGACAAACAGATGGAAGTGACCCTTAGGGTATGTGCACACATTGCGGATTCTCTGCAGTACAATGTAAATCAATGAGAAAAAAAATGCTGTGCACACTTTGCGGAAACGCTGTGGTTTAAAAGAAGTAGCATGTCACTTCTTTTTTGTGATTCTGCAGCGTTTTTGTACCCATTCCATTATAGAAAACCGCAGGGGTAAAAAAACGCATCAAATCCGCAAGAAAACCGCAGCAAAAATGGCGACAAATCGACAGGAGAGGCAGAATCCGCACCAGAAATTCCTAAGCCTAATCCGCAACGTGTGCACATAGCCTTAGACAATTACATAGTAGATTTTTTTTTTATTCTGCCTTGTCCTTTTAAATGCAGCCGGCGCTAGCCAGAGATGTCCAGTCCGATTTTTTTTTTTTTCCAGCCGTTTTTTTTTTTTTTTGCTTCACTTACTCAAGATTAATTCTAATTAGAGATCGATCTGTAACGAGTCTATTTTGTAGTGAACTTGCCCCAAAATTTGGGGTTTCAAACTTGAAATTTTGGATATTTGATTTGCACGAATTTACCAAAATGGCTTTTGATTTTTGGGCCAGGGGGAAGGGGTTAAAATAATAAAATACATTATACTCGCCCGTCCTGGGCTCTCACCTGTCACTTACGAGTGCGACCCCTGGCTTTCACTGATGACACTCGTACCTATGATATTCTATGGAGCCATTCATACGTCTGATTTTTTTTTTTTTTTTTCCTGGGACCAAGAGGTATTTCGGGAAATCTTATCTGCTTGTAATAGTTTTAGGTGCACATTAAAATATTGAGTATTGTATATCATTTCATGAAAAAAATGCAAAAGTACCATGCAGAATTCCTTCCATGAAATAATCATTGGATAATAGCTGGGAAGTCTTCCAAGTTATGCAATGATGAATCGGTCGCTGAAATTGGCAGGGAGGGAGCGGGACGTATCCCAGTCATGGATATATCTATGTGTATACATGCAATACTCCATTACATGACATGATGAATATACAAGCAGGGCTGTAAAAGGCACTAAGAAAAATACTATAGTAACACTGATAAATAATGCCGGTCCGCTCCGCTGCTGTGATCGGGACTATGTTGCCCGACTACCATGACCTGTAGACCTGTAGAGGAGTTTGCGGTCGCTTCCGATGTTGCATGCCACTTTCGGCATCAGGCTTTTAGTCTACAGGACTTCCCACGTCTGTGTAACCCCCTGCTGGTTCAGTGTCTGCGCAGTGCCTGCTGTGCTAAACTGTTGGCCATACAGTGTTAACACACAGCCCTGTAAATCAGAGGCGTACATATCGAATTGGACTATGCGACTGCTGTGGTGTCCTTGTCTGTCACATTTCCCCCAATAAAGATCATACCTTTTTTTTGTAGAAGATCTGATGGGCCATTCATGAGAAATTCTGCTGTGGATCTACATGCAAATTAGGCTGGAAGTACACTTGGAAGAAGCAGTCCTTAAAGGGGTCGTCTTCTTTCGATATTTGCAGATGATACAAAACTATGTAAAGCAGTTAATACAAGAGAAGATAGTATTCTGCTACAGATGGATCTGGATAAGTTGGAAACTTGGGCTGAAAGGTGGCAGATGAGGTTTAACAATGATAAATGTAAGGTTATACACATGGGAAGAAGGAATCAATATCACCATTACACACTGAACGGGAAACCACTGGGTAAATCTGACAGGGAGAAGGACTTGGGGATCCTAGTTAATGATAAACTTACCTGGAGCAGCCAGTGCCAGGCAGCAGCTGCCAGGGCAAACAGGATCATGGGGTGCATTAAAAGAGGTTTGGATACACATGATGAGAGCATTATACTGCCTCTGTACAAATCCCTAGTTAGACCGCACATGGAGTACTGTGTCCAGTTTTGGGCACCGGTGCTCAGGAAGGATATAATGGAACTAGAGAGAGTACAAAGGAGGGCAACAAAATTAATAAAGGGGATGGGAGAACTACAATACCCAGATAGATTAGCGAAATTAGGATTATTTAGTCTAGAAAAAAGACGACTGAGGGTCGATCTATTAACCATGTATAAGTATATAAGGGGACAATACAAATATCTCGCTGAGGATCTGTTTATACCAAGGAAGGTGACGGGCACAAGAGGGCATTCTTTGCGTCTGTAGGAGAGAAGGTTTTTCCACCAACATAGAAGAGGATTCTTTACTGTTAGGGCGGTAAGAATCTGGAATTGCTTGCCTGAGGAGGTGGTGATGGCGAACTCAGTCGAGGGGTTCAAGAGAGGCCTGGATGTCTTCCTGGAGCAGAACAATATTGTATCATACAATTATTAGGTTCTGTAGAAGGACGTAGATCTGGGGATTTATTATGATGGAATATAGGCTGAACTGGATGGACAAATGTCTTTTTTCGGCCTTACTATGTTACTATGTTACTATGTAAATCCCGGTTCCGTACTGCAATTTGTTATAAAAGCTTTACTCAACATCCCCAGGTCCAGCGCTGACTCTCCACCGCTGTTCCCAGTACTTGATATTGGCTGCAGTGCTGGCGTTACGTCGACAAAGCGGCAGGAAATCATTGAGCTCAGCGGCTCTGCCCATGGAAATGGAATGTCCACCTAAGAGCTGTTGAGCTCGCTGATTGGCTGCAGCGCTGACGTTACGTTGACAAGGTGGCATGAAATCATTGACCTCAGCGGCTCTGCCCATGCAGATGGAATGTCCACATAAGAGCTGTTGAGCTCACTGATTGGCTGCAGCGCTGACATTATGTTGACAAGGCGGCAGCCCATCACTGAGCTCATCTGCTCTGCCCATGTAGACGGAATGTCCACCTCAGAGCCGTTGATCTCACTGATTGGCTGCAGCGCTGTTATTACGTTGACAAGGCGACAGGAAATCACTGAGCTCAGCGGCTCCGCCCATGTAGATAGAATGTCCACCTAAGAGCTGTTGAGCTCGCTGATGGGCTGCAGTGCTGACGTTACGTTGAAAAGGTGGCAGCCAATCACTGAGCTCAGCAGCTCTGCCCATGTAGACAGAATATCTACCTCAGAGCCGTTGAACTCACTGAAAAGGCAGGACACACATTTACATGCACATTGTGCAAACAGCCTGAAAATAACGATATGAACTGGGATACAGACTGGTGTGCATACAGCATGTCAGTCTGTTTGCACCATGTGCACATAAAGGTGTGACCTGCCTTTCCTTGAGCTGGGCATTATATTGAGGTGGCTGTTTATCAATTAGTTGAGCTCAGTCCTTCTCAACCCTTATCCACATGTATGTCACTTGACAAACAGTAAGGTTTTCAATATTAGAGTTAGGACCGTCCCAATTAGGGTCACCGTGAAGTGGTGGGATGGCTTTTGCATTTTTTCAAATCAAAAAACATGTTAACCTAGTACTGTATTATTATTTTTATGCACTGTTGCTGTTTAATTTACTACAGGGTATTTAATCATTATGTTTCTGTGTTTGGTTCTCTTATAATTAGTAACTGTGACACAGGTGTCTCCTGACCTGGTGTCATCTTTTAAACTCTTCCTCTGAGAACATAGGTTTCCACTATTAGATTCCTACTACTGTAATTCTCCTTTTACTTTCACTTTTGGCTTTGACCAGCAGATGGCGGCGTTTACTTGCAATTACTCAGCTAGGCATCAACTTCAACTGTATTCTTCTCTGTTGTCCGCTTCCTTACACACGAATAGGAGCATGTTCACACTGGGCATCAAACAGACAAAACCCGACACAGAAACAAAATGAACAAATACCCTGCTGTAAGTAATAAGTAAAAGCTATAGTGCATATAAGTAGATTGGCTACTTAATAAACACTTTTTTTATTTAAAAAAACAAAAAAGGGTAAAAGCTTTCTAGAAAATACATTGGAGACCATGGCTTAGGGCAATGACACCTCCAACTTGGCCACGCACCAGCAACATCCATTGTGGATAAGTTATCGTTCAGTCAGCAAACACAACATTCCCCATCATTTCTTACTCTTTCCCTGTATACTGTACGTGACCAGCGGCGCCATTTTACAGGACGAAGAGACACAAACAGTCTGACGCCAGCCGCTAGGAATATGTAATTGTCTCATCCCTTATAGTGGAACTGTCTTTTTATTTTGATTTCATAAATCAATAATACACATGAAAGTAAGCAATTGTGTAATATATCTTATCAGAGAGATCTGCTTCTTTCTCCTCTTGGACGGATCATTCTTTGACAATTCAGGGGTACAATCTGTTTTCAGTGCTGACAGGTTTTCCCATTACGGAGATAGGAGATGACAGTTGGAGCTCATAAAGTTCTATGGAGGGGGAGGAGCTAGAGACAGAGACATTCTACTGCAGGTTCTGCATAGAACGTTATAAGCACCAACCGCCATCTCCTATCTCAGTAATGTGAAAGTCGGTATTCACAGAAGACACATTTTACCCATGAAATAAACATTTTGTGAATAAAAGATCAGTCCAAGAGGAGAAAGAAGCAGATAAGATATATTACAAAGTTTCTTATTTTAAAAAAAAATGATGACATATCCTTAACCCATTCATGTCGGGGCGAATTTCAGTTTTTTTCTTTATTTTTTCCTCTCCTTCTTCCAAAAGTCATAACTTTTTTCTTTTCTCCATTCATACACCCTTAAGAGAGCTGATGTTTTTACCAATACCATTTTCAGGTAGATCCGATGTTTTGATTGCCTCTTATTGCATTATATTGTAATGTTTTGATGCCAACCCCCCCCCCCCATAATTCTGGAGTTTCAATTTTTTTTCATTACGCCGTTCACCAATCGGATTAATTTTTAAAAATATTTGGATAGACAAAATTTTTATGAACGCGGCGATACCAAATATGTGTATTTTTTTAATTATTATTTCTACATTCTTAATGGGGTCAAAAGAGAGTGATTTGAACTTTTTTTTTTTTTCATATTTGTAAAATTTTTTTTTAACTTTTCACTGTATGTAATAGTCCCTCAGGTGACTTGAAGCTGCGATCATCACGTCACGTCATATGGGGTCAATGGTGGTCTTAGTCCTAGCACCCCCATTGAAAAAGGGCCAAATGATCCTATTAAATAGCATCTATATCAGCTCCTATTTTGTAGTGCACGCTTATGCGACCAGCCGACCACCTATGTCTGATCACAAGCCCTACATATTACTCAGACCGACCAAAAGGGTCCTAAAATCTATATACAATTCGTGACTGAGGTATTCTAATATAAGGCATAATTCACACAACTGATCTCGCAGTGTTCCAGCAGGGCAGTATGCCATCTTGTATGCCCTTACCCAAGGGTTGCTGTTTCATGACTAGGGGCAGCTACCTTCTTTGTCCAAATATGCAGATTTGGTAGTGGAAAGGGAGAAAGAGGGAATCTGTGCTAGCAGTCATGACATTGACATCCAGACTGTCCTCAGATCTCAGTTAAGATTTTACTGCATTCTATGATCACCTAGGGTTGGCTCCTTTGCACTGGGGGTGGTCCTGGTTTTGTGGCCTTAATACAAATACTCAAGGGAATCTGTCAGGAGGTTTTTGTTTTGTAAGCTGAGAGTAGCATGATGTAGAAACAGACACTCTGATTCCAGGTATGTGCTACTTATTAGGCTGTGTTCCTGTTTCGTGTTTTATCAGCAGGAGATTATCGCTGTAGGACTAGGTGTCTCGTACCTCCTAGTCCAACCACTGGCAGCTTTCTGTATACTGCCAATCAGTGGTGTGGGCTGGGTTATACAAGGCTCAGAATTCAGAGCACTGCTTGATCTGCAGCAGAGAAACAGTACTTGTATCAAACTGAGAGCATGCAGACTAACTAGTGACACATCACTGCAATCAGAATCTCAGCACCTACATCATGCTGCCCTCAGACTACATAGCAAAAGCCTGGGGACAGATTCCCTTTAAAGGGAGTATGTCAGCATCAAATGACTGTTCAAACCAAGCACAGGGTTAATTGGCATGGCCCAGCAGTTCAGTGTATGTTCCCACCTACTTACTAACCTCTGCCCTGTAAAACCAGAACTGTCAATCAAAGAAGGGAGGACAGAGATAGATCTAAAACAAATAGGTGGAAAGGTGCTCTCAAATGATGCACTGAGCGCCTGTGCTTGGTTTGAACAGTCATTTTATGCAGACAGGCTCCCATTAAATGTTATACATATTTTGGGTATTTATTACAAATCCCTCTCTAAAAAGTGACAGCTCGGAAGAAAACGAGACACCAGAGAGACATTTCCTAGGTCTTACCTTCCGGCCAACTAACGTGCTACATTTGTGTTTGCTTGAGTGATTTTATTGATCTATACGTCAGCATTAATGCGTCCTGTTCTGCATTGTGTTCACAATATTTAATATGGCGTTTTCTGATGATTAGTGCAATGAAAAAGACATTTCTCTGCACTAATTGCTTTGCTCCAGCTTGTCGGCTCTGATTCACGCTGACTGCCAGTCAAGGCTCCGCTTTTGTTGGGTGAATGTTCTAGCCATGCAGGAACATCTTGTGACAGAACAGTCTATTGTGCGCCGCACTTTATATATACGCTATTCTCTTGGCAATCCTCATGATCTCGCTTGTAAACACATCAGAATAATCACATTTTTCCCTCTAGATCTTATTTTGCGCAGTGTAACAAACAAGAAGTCCACTGCCCCCGGAAATTGGACGAGCGAGGATGACTAGCACTGATAATTGCCTTTATACACGGTGTAATCGCCAATGATTTATCTGCCTACAGCTCCGAAATATTCTAGGCAGTAATCCACATTGTACAAATAGGACTAGAAAAAGGAGAAACCTCACTTCAGTTTGTCATTTGTTTTATTAATGTGTGATTTCTACTTATATGGCAGTACATTTATCTCCTTACAGGATATGGCACATCGGGGGGTATTTTTTAATTACTTAAAGGGGTCATCCACTACTTTTACTAAGGATAGGTCATCAATGCCTGATTGGCCCGGGGTCTCACACCCAGCACCCCCATCAATCAACTGTTAATGGTGGTGGCAACGTCCGCCGGCTGGAATTACTCACTTGTCGAAGTGGTCACTTGCTGAAGTACTTGCCGAAGTACACACTTGCTGAATTAGGCCCTTGCTGAAGTACTCGCTTGCCGAAGTACACGCTTGCCGAAGTACAAGCTGCGAAAGTACACGCTTGCCGAAGTACAGACTTGCCAAAGTACAAGCTTGCGAAAGTACACGCTTGCCGAAGTACAGACTTGCTGAAGTACAGTCTTGCCAAAGTACACGCTTGTCGAAGTACAAGCTTGCGAAAGTACACGCTTGCCGAAGTACAGACTTGCCGAAGAACAGACTTGCCGAAGTACACACTTGCCTAAGTATGCACTTGTTGAAGTACAAGCTTGCTGAAGTACACACTTGTTGAAGTACAAGCTTGCCGAAGTACATGCTTGCCAAAGTACACGCTTGTCGAAGTACAAGCTTACCGAAGTACACGCTTGCTGAAGTACTCACTTGCCGAAGTACACGCTTGCCGAAGTACATGCTTCCCGAAGTACAAGCTTGCCAAAGTACAAGCTTGCCAAAATACTCACTGCTCCGTCTTCTGCTAGTGCCAGGACTTGGACTTGTTATTTACATCAACAGGAGACAGTTGTGTATTAGCCAGTGGCGGCCACTACAAATAGATGTGGTAGCTTGGCAAGTGAGCACCTCTGGACAGCGGCCGCCGTGACCAGTAACATCTGATCGGCGGAGGTCACAGGTGATCAGACATTGATGACCTGTCCTAAGCGTAGGTCATCAATGTAAAAGTAGTGGACAACCTTAAAAGTAGTTTAAAAGTAACCTTAAAAGTACTTTTTGTAGGTTGTCCAAGACAACCTACAAAAGTAGTGGACAACGCAGAGATGGGGAACCTTTTTTTTATGCCAATGGCCATTTGGATATTTATGCCAAAAAATTATCAATTGAAAAATGATCCCGCTTTATTTGGTCAAACATTTAATTAACTCCCCCCCTAATGTGACGGTGGAGCTTCTCATTGGTGCGGCTGTGGTTTTAGGTGGTATGGATGATGTTGGTAATCGTAACTGCTTTTCCAGGTTTGGCTCGGTGCGACTCTTTGAGATGGTAAGTTTTGTAAAGAACTTGCGTCAGAAAGAGCGCTGGCACCCATCGGGGCTTAGGTAAGAACCCACGCAAAAAGGGATTCGGGTGTATGCGCCGATGGGGCCATAGACTATAACGGTGCTGACATAGTGAAAGTGTGCTCTGTCATGGATCATTTTTGGGCGCATACGCTACTGGAGGCAGACACTCAGGCGGCTGGAGGTTCCTCATTCTTGACTTAAAGGGATGTATTTTTTACTAAAAATGTTGTACAACTGGGCTCCAGTTGCCTTCTATAGCCTATGACTTCCACTGTCTATCGCTGGATGCAGAATGAGTTAATAGGTAACACTGGTATGCAATGTTTCTGGTGCCAGCGGTGTCTGAATGGTTTTATATTTAGTTTATGGCGCTGATTAAGAATATGACTTCAGTTTTGCCAGATTGTCTCTAGATTCTGAGTTATTTAATAGTTAATTAATTACAGTAGAATTCTGGCTTCAAAGGCCCACTTTTATAGTATTGTAACAAAAAACCTAAAGAGATGAACTGGAATATAAGTTGGTGTGCGTGCAGCATGTAGGCACATATTCACACTGGCCACTAAATAGACAAAACCCAAGATAAAAAACATAAAAAGCAAATACCCTGCAATAAATAAATCAAAAGCTATAGTGCATGAAAATAATATAAGGTGTACAGGTAACATCATTTTCATTAAAAAAATTTTTAAATCCACGTCACGGTGACCCTATCTGCATCCGGTTAACTAAGCATCCAATATTATTTTCATGCACCTTTGCTGTTTACCTATTTATTGCAGGGTATTTGCTTTTGATGTTTTTACCTTGGATTTTGTCTCGTTTGTGGCCAGTGTGAACATGCGCTTACATGCTGCACCAACTTCTATTCCCGTTGATCTCTTTAGGTTTTTTTCAATTAGTTTGCACCCAGTACATATAAAGGTATGACCTGCCTTTTATTTGAGCCTGACATTACATTCATGCATACCTCCCAACTTTTGAAGATCAGTAAGAGGAACAAATTATGAGTTGCGCTACGCGTGCAGCAGCAAATTTTGTCCACGCCCGTGACCACACCCCGATGTACGCCCACTTTTACCCTTTATTTCTCCCCAGGTGGAGATATCAGAGGGGCAGTGAGGGACATTCAGCAGACGCCTGTGATTTCAGGGCATAGACTCAAACCCAGGAGTGTCCGCTGTATTCGGAACAGTTGGGGTTAGAGATGAGCGGATGGATTCCTGGGACTCTGATCCAGCGTGCAAGTCAGTGGTGCTGGCCGGCTGAATAAGAGGCCGAAAATCTCTTACCCCCTGCGCCTTTTGATTAGCCAGGGCTGGAGAGACGTCATCGGTGTGTCCTGCTCATCTCTAGTTGGGACCTGTGGAGTTATTTTTCGTTCATTCATTCATAGTCAGAGCCGCCAGATCTTTCTCATCTTCATGTAGCTCCATCGTACAACATCTTGGCTTTTTTTTTGTGTCTGTAAGGTCGTGTTCACACGTTGCATAAATACTGTGATTTTTGTTTTTTGCACCAAACTACACAATAACAATCTTCTTTGATTATTGCTGCATTTCTTTTAGGCCTTTCCCCCCCTTATTTGATGCTTTTTATAGTACAGAAAAGCTTTGATTCTGCACTTAAAAAAGTAACTGCACATTTTTTACATGCATTTTTTTAAGGGTCCACATAGAAGACATTAAAGAAAAAATCCCCCGCTCCGCAGCGTGTTTAGACACACAGCGGACGCAGTTTTCATGAAATCACATCCGCTTTTCTTGGACAATTATACGCAACACAATTTCTGTGCAAAAAATTTATTCTACATATGTGAACACGATTTAAATGTCTTAGCAAAGTGGATGTGATTTCCTGAATTCTCCTCCCTCTGTGGTCTATAAACACTGCTGAACTGTGCGGCTTTGGTGCTTTTACCTCTATAGGCTTCTTGTGAAACATGAAGAAAAAAAACGCTGTTGCCTTTTTAAGCAGAAAATCAAAGCTTTTTTGTAGTATCAAAAAGCAGATTCACCTCGGCACCAAAAACGCATCAAATATGGGGAAAACGCATAAAAGAAACCCAACATACAAGCAATTATCATGGAACATTGTGCTGTGTGATATGGACACCTGCCGAAAAAGCATAGAAAAATGCAGTATTTATGGCCTCAGTGTTACACTTTAATTATTTTTTATGAGTTTAATACAGAAAAAATATCAATCATGCATTTTTTTCATGCCATTTACCAATCCCCCCTAAATAATTTAGTCACTGTGATGTGTAGGTTGTTATTATTACAGGGACACCAAATATAAGAACCAATAGGGATTATGAAGGAGCAAATGATCACACCTCGACACAGAGGCGGGGAAACGTGCGTCGAGGTGTGAGCTAGCAGTTCACACATCCAATGCATTATAGCTACAGGTAACGGATCAAACATTTTTACTGATCATGGTGTCACTACTAGGGTTGAGCGAAACGGGTCGTTCATTTTCAAAAGTCGCCGACTTTTGGCAAAGTCGAGTTTCATGAAACCCGATCCGACCCTTGTGCGGGGTCGGCCATGCGGTACGCGACTTTCGCGCCAAAGTCGCGTTTCAATGACGCAAAAAGCGCCATTTCTCAGCCAATGAAGGTGAACGCAGAGTTTGGGCAGCGTGATGACATAGGTCCTGGTCCCCACCATCTTAGAGAAGGGCATTGCAGTGATTGGCTTGCTGTCTGCGGCGTCACAGGGGCTATAAAGGGGCGTTCCCGCCAACCGCCATCTTACTGCTGCTGATCTGAGCTTAGGGAGAGGTTGCTGCCGCTTCGTCAGAAGCAGGGATAGCGTTAGGCAGGGTCCATTAACCCCCAAACCGCTTGTGCTGTGGCGATTTCCACTGTCCAACACAGTTGTGCAGGGATAGTGGAAGCTACATTTTTTTTTTCCCCTCAGCGCTGTAGCTCATTGGGCTGCCCTAGAAGGCTCCCTGATAGCTGCATTGCTGTGTGTACGCCGCTGTGCAAACCAACTGCTTTTTTCAAAGCACAAATCCTCTTGTTCCTTCCTTTCTGCACAGCTATCTTGTTTGTTTGTCCACACTTTGTATTTAATTTGTGCATCAGTCCACTCCTTATTGCTGCCTGCCATACCTGGCTGAGATTACTGCAGGGAGATAGTAATTGCAGGACAGTCCCTGTGTTTTTTTTTTTTTGTGTGGGAGATTAACCCCTTCATGACCCAGCCTATTTTGACCTTAAAGACCTTGCCGTTTTTTGCAATTCTGACCAGTGTCCCTTTATGAGGTAATAACTCAGGAACGCTTCAACGGATCCTAGCGGTTCTGAGATTGTTTTTTCGTGACATATTGGGCTTCATGTTAGTGGTAAATTTAGG
Source organism: Ranitomeya imitator (assembly GCF_032444005.1). Taxonomy (NCBI): domain Eukaryota; kingdom Metazoa; phylum Chordata; class Amphibia; order Anura; family Dendrobatidae; genus Ranitomeya; species Ranitomeya imitator. The sequence goes on from NC_091286.1 coordinate 635,089,087, forward strand.
TCAATAAATTCTGCGTTTATTTGTGATAAAAATGGAAATTTGGCGAAAATTTTGAAAATTTCGCAATTTTCACATTTTGAATTTTTATTCTGTTAAACCAGAGAGATATGTGACACAAAATAGTTAATAAATAACATTTCCCACATGTTTACTTTACATCAGCACAATTTTGGAAACAAAATTTTTTTTTGTTAGGAAGTTATAAGGGTTAAAATTTGACCAGCGATTTGTCATTTTTACAACGAAATTTACAAAACCATTTTTTTTAGGGACCACCTCACATTTGAAGTCAGTTTGAGGGGTCTATATGGCTGAAAATACCCAAAAGTGACACCATTCTAAAAACTGCACCCCTCAAGGTACTCAAAACCACATTCAAGAAGTTTATTAACCCTTCAGGTGCTTCACAGCAGCAGAAGCAACATGGAAGGAAAAAATGAACATTTAACTTTTTAGTCACAAAAATTATCTTTTAGCAACAATTTTTTTATTTTCCCAATGGTAAAAGGAGAAACTGAACCACGAAAGTTGTTGTCCAATTTGTCCTGAGTACGCTGATACCTCATATGTGGGGGTAAACCACTGTTTGGGCGCACGGCAGGGCTTGGAAGGGAAGGAGCGCCATTTGACTTTTTGAATCAAAAATTGGCTCCACTCTTTAGCGGACACCATGTCACGTTTGGAGAGCCCCCGTGTGCCTAAAAATTGGAGCTCCCCCACAAGTGACCCCATTTTGGAAACTAGATGCCCCAAGGAACTTATCTAGATGCATAGTGAGCACTTTGAACCCCCAGGTGCTTCACAAATTGATCCGTAAAAATGAAAAAGTACTTTTTTTTCACAAAAAAATTCTTTTAGCCTCAATTTTTTCATTTTCACATGGGCAACAGGATAAAATGGATCCTAAAATGTGTTGAGCAATTGCTCCTGAATACGCCGATACCTCATATGTGGGGGTAAACCACTGTTTGGGCACATGGTAAGGCTCGGAAGGGAAGGAGCGCCATTTGACTTTTTGAATGAAAAATTATTTCCATCGTTAGCGGACACCATGTCGCGTTTGGAGAGCTCCTGTGTGCCTAAACATTGGCGCTCCCCCACAAGTGACCCCATTTTGGAAACTAGACCCCCCAAGGAACTTATTTAGATGCCTAGTGAGCACTTTAAACCCTCAGGTGCTTCACAAATTGATCTGTAAAAATGAAAAAGTACTTTTTTTTCACAAAAAAATTCTTTTCGCCTCAATTTTTTCATTTTCACATGGGCAGTAGGATAAAATGGATCATAAAATTTGTTGGGCAATTTCTCCCGAGTACGCCGATACCTCATATGTGGGGGTAAACCACTGTTTGGGCACACGGCAGGGCTCGGAAGGGAAGGCGCGCCATTTGACTTTTTGAATGGAAAATTAGCTCCAATTGTTAGCGGACACCATGTCGCGTTTGGAGAGCCCCTGTGTGCCTATGCATTGGAGCTTCCCCACAAGTGACCCCATTTTGGAAACTAGACCCCCCAAGGAACTTATCTAGATGCATATTGAGCACTTTAAACCCCCAGGTGCTTCACAGAAGTTTATAATGCAGAGCCATGAAAATAAAAAATAATTTTTCTTTCCTCAAAAATGATTTTTTAGCCTGGAATTTCCTATTTTGCCAAGGATAATAGGAGAAATTGGACCCCAAATATTGTTGTCCAGTTTGTCCTGAGTACGTTGATACCCCATATGTGGGGGTAAACCACTGTTTGGGCGCACGGCAGGGCTCGGAAGGGATGGCACGCCATTTGGCTTTTTAAATGGAAAATTAGCTCCAATCATTAGCGGACACCATGTCACGTTTGGAGAGCCCCTGTGTGCCTAAACATTGGAGATCCCCCAGAAATGACCCCATTTTGGAAACTAGACCCCCATAGGAACTAATCTAGATGTGTGGTGAGGACTTTGAACCCCCAAGTGCTTCACAGAAGTTTATAACGCAGAGCCATGAAAAAAAAAAAAAAAATTATTTTCTCAAAAATGATCTTTTAGCCTGCAATTTTTTATTTTACAAAGGGTAACAGGAGAAATTTGACCCCAAAAGTTGTTGTCCAGTTTCTCCTGAGTACGCTGATACCCCATATGTGGGGGTAAACCACTGTTTGGGCACATGCCGGGGCTCGGAAGTGAAGTAGTGAAATTTTGAAATGCAGACTTTGATGGAATGCTCTGTGGGCGTCACGATGCGTTTGCAGAGCCCCTGATGTGGCTTAACAGTAGAAACCCCCCACAAGTGACCCCATTTTGGAAACTAGACCCCGAAAGGAACTTATCTAGATGTGTGGTGAGCACTTTGAACCCCCAAGTGCTTCATAGAAGTTTATAATGCAGAGCCGTGAAAATAATAAATACGTTTTCTTTCCTCAAAAATAATTATTTAGCCCAGAATTTTTTATTTTCCCAAGGGTTACAGGAGAAATTGGACCCCAACAGTTGTTGTCCAGTTTATCCTGAGTACGCTGATACCCCATGTGTGGGGGTAAACCACTGTTTTGGCACACGTTGGGGCTCAGAAGGGAAGTAGTGACTTTTGAAATGCAGACTTTGATGGAATGGTCTGCGGGCGTCACATTGCGTTTGCAGAGCCCCTGGTGTGCCTAAACAGTAAAACCCCCCACAAGTGACCCCATTTTAGAAACTAGACCCCCCAAGGAACTTATCTAGATATGTGGTGAGCATTTTGAACCCCCAAGTGCTTCACAGACGTTTACAACGCAGAGCCGTCAAAATAAAAAATCATTTTTCTTTCCTCAAAAATGATGTTTTAGCAAGCATTTCTTTATTTTCACAAGGGTAACAGGAGAAATTGGACCCCAGTAATTGTTGCGCAGTTTGTCCTGAGTATGCTGGTACCCGATATGTGGGGGTAAACCACTGTTTGGGTGCACGTCGGGGCTCGGAAGTGAAGTAGTGACATTTTGAAATGCAGACTTTGATGGAATGCTCTGTGGGCGTCAAGTTGCGTTTGCAGAGCCCCTGATGTGGCTTAACAGTAGAAACCCCCCACAAGTGACCCCATTTTGGAAACTAGACCCCGAAAGGAACTTATCTAGATGTGTGGTGAGCACTTTGAACCTCCAAGTGCTTCATAGAAGTTTATAATGCAGAGCCGTGAAAATAATAAATACGTTTTCTTTCCTCAAAAATAATTATTTAGCCCAGAATTTTTTATTTTCCCAAGGGTTACAGGAGAAATTGGACCCCAACAGTTGTTGTCCAGTTTCTCCTGAGTACGCTGATACCCCATGTGTGGGGGTAAACCACTGTTTGGGCACACGTCGGGGCTCAGAAGGGAAGTAGTGACTTTTGAAATGCAGACTTTGATGGAATGGTCTGCGGGCGTCACATTGCGTTTGCAGAGCCCCTGGTGTGCCTAAACAGTAGAAACCCCCCACAAGTGACCCCATTTTAGAAACTAGACCCCCCAAGGAACTTATCTAGATATGTGGTGAGCACTTTGAACCCCCAAGTGCTTCACAGACGTTTACAACGCAGAGCCGTGAAAATGAAAAATCATTTTTCTTTCCTCAAAAATGATGTTTTAGCAAGCATTTCTTTATTTTCACAAGGGTAACAGGAGAAATTGGACCCCAGTAATTGTTGCGCAGTTTGTCCTGAGTATGCTGGTACCCCATATGTGGGGATAAACCACTGTTTGGGTGCACGTCGGGGCTCGGAAGTGAGGGAGCACCATTTGACTTTTTGAATACAAGATTGGCTGGAATCAATGGTGGCGCCATGTTGCGTTTGGAGACCCCCTGATGTGCCTAAACAGTGGTAACCCCTCAATTCTAACTCCAACACTAACCCCAACACACCCCTAACCCTAATCCCAACTGTAGCCGTAACCCTAATCACAACCCTAACCCCAACACACCCGTAACCCCAACACACCCCTAACCCTAACCACAACCCTAATTCCAACCCAACCCTAGCCCTAAGGCTATGTGCCAACGTTGCGGATTCGTATGAGATTTTTCAGCACCATTTTTGAAAAATCCGCGGGTAAAAGGCACTGCGTTTTACCTGCGGATTTACCGCGGATTTCCAGTGTTTTTTGTCCGGATTTCACCTGCGGATTCCTATTGAGGAACAGGTGTAAAACGCTGCGGAATCTGCACAAAGAATTGACATGCTGCGGAAAATACAACGCAGCGTTCCCGCGCGGTATTTTCCGCACCATGGGCACAGCGGATTTGGCTTTCCATATGTTTACATGGTACTGTAAACCTGATGGAACTCTGCTGCGGATCCGCAGTGGCCAATCCGCACCGTGTGCACATAGCCTAATTCTAAAGGTATGTGCACACGCTGCGGAAAACGCTGCGGATCCGCAGCAGTTTCCCATGAGTTTACAGTTCAATGCAAACCTATGGAAAACAAAAATCGCTGTACACATGCTGCAGAAAAACTGCACGGAAATGCAGCGGTTTACATTCCGCAGCATGTCACTTCTTTCTGCGGATTCCGCAGCGGTTTTACAACTGCTCAAATAGAAAATCGCTGTTGTAAAACCGCATTGAAATGCGCAGAAAAAACATGGTAAATCCGCCATAAATCCGCAGCAGCGGTTTAGCACTGCGGATTATCAAATCCGCAGCGGAAAAATCCGCAGAGGACCAGAATACGTGTGCACATACCGAAACCCTAACCCTAACCCTAACCCTACCCCTAACCCTAACCCTACCCCTACCCCTAACCCTAACCCTAGTTCTTACCCCAACCTTAGTGGAAAAAAAAAAATATTTTTTTTATTGTCCCTACCTATGAGGGTGACAAAGGGGGAAGGGGGGGTCATTTACTTTTTTTTTTATTTTGATCACTGAGATATAACCTATCTCAGTGATCAAAATTCACTCTGGAACGAATCTGCCGGCCGGCAGATTCGGCGGGCGCACTGCACATGCGCCCGCCATTTTGGAAGATGGCGGCGCCCAGGAAAGAAGACGGACGGTCCCCGGGAGGCCAGGTAAGTATAAGGGGGGGGGAGATCAGGGCACGGGGGGGGGGGGGCGTCGGAGCACGGGGGGTGGATCGGAACACGGGGGGGTGGATTGGAGCACGGAGTGGGGGATCGCTGTGCGGGCGGGTGGATCGGAGCACGGGGGGGAGGAATCGCTGTGCGGGGGGGGATCGCTGTGCGTGGGGGGGATCGCTGTGCGGGGGGGGGATCGGAGTGCGGGGGGGTGTGATTGGAGCACGGGGGGAGCGGGCAGGAGGATGGGGGAGCGGAGCACAGGACCGAGGGGAGCAGACCACAGATCGGGGGGCTGGGGGGGCGATCGGAGGAGTGGGGTGGGTGCACATTAGTGTGTCCAGCCATGGCCGATGATATTGCAGCATCGGCCATGGCTGGATTGTAATATTTCACCATTTTTTTAGGTGAAATATTACAAATCGCTCTGATTGGCAGTTTCACTTTCAACAGCCAATCAGAGCGATCGTAGCCACGAGGGGGTGAAGCCACCCCCCCTGGGCTAAACTACCACTCCCCCTGTCCCTGCAGATCGGGTGAAATGGGAGTTAACCCTTTCACCCGATCTGCAGGGACGCGATCTTTCCATGACGCATATGCTGCGTCATGAGTCGGAATGGCACCGACTTTCATGACGCAGCGTATACGTCAAAGGTCGGGAAGGGGTTAAGATTGGCATTTCTGCTAGAGTGCCATCCCTGTGTGTGCCATGTCTCACTCAGTGGGCCATAGAAAGGCTATTTATTTTTTGGGTTGATTTGGGTTCTAAATTCTCCCTGAAAAAATCACTAAATCAATCAGTGGGAGATAAATATTGGCCTCAGGGCTTGTGTGCCACTCCTGACTCCTGTGTGTGCCATCTCTCACTCAGTGGGCCATAGAAAGCCTATTTATTTTTTGGGTTGATTTGTGTTCTAAATTCTACCTGAAAAAATCACTAAATCAATCAGTGGGAGATAAATATTGGCCTCTGGGCTTGTGTGCCACTCCTGACTCCTGTGTGTGCCATCTCTCACTCAGTGGGCCATAGAAAGCCTATTTTTTTTTTATTTGGTTTCTAAATTCTCCCTGAAAAAATCATTTTATTTTATTTGGTTTCTAAATTCTTCCTGAAAAAAACATTTTATTTTATTTTGATTCTAAAGTCTCCCTGAAAAAAAAAAAATCAGTGGGAGATTAATATTGGCCTTTCTGCTTGTGTGCCAGTCTTGACTCCTGGGTGTGCCATCTCTCTCTCTCTCTCTCAAATAGTGGGCCATAGAAAGCCTATTTATTTTTTTGCTTGATTTGGGTTCTAAATTCTACCTGAAAAAATCACTAAATCAATCAGTGGGAGATAAATATTGGCCCCTGGGCTTGTGTGCCACTCCTGACTCCTGTGTGTGCCATCTCTCACTCAGTGGGCCATAGAAAGCCTATTTTTTTTTATTTGGTTTCTAAATTCTCCCTGAAAAAATCATTTTATTTTATTTGGTTTCTAAATTCTTCCTGAAAAAATCATTTTATTTTATTTTGTTTCTAAAGTCTCCCTGAAAAAAAAAAAATCAGTGGGAGATTAATATTGCCCTTTCTGCTTGTGTGCCAGTCTTGACTCCTGGGTGTGCCATCTCTCTCTCTCTCTCTTTCTCAAATAGTGGGCCATAGAAAGCCTATTTATTTTTTTGCTTGATTTGGGTTCTAAAATCTACCTGAAAAAATCACTAAATCAATCAGTGGCAGAAAAATATTGGCCTCTGGGCTTGTGTGCCACTCCTGACTCCTGTGTGTGCCATCTCTCACTCAGTGGGCCATAGAAAGCCTATTTATTTTTTTGCTTGATTTGGGTTCTAAATTCTACCTGAAAAAATCACTAAATCAATCAGTGGGAGATAAATATTGGCCTCTGGGCTTGTGTGCCACTCCTGACTCCTGTGTGTGCCATCTCTCACTCAGTGGGCCATAGAAAGCCTATTTATTTTTTTTATTTGGTTTCTAAATTCTCCCTGAAAAAATCATTTTATTTTATTTGGTTTCTAAATTCTTCCTGAAAAAATCATTTTATTTTATTTTGTTTCTAAAGTCTCCCTGAAAAAAAAAAAAAAATCAGTGGGAGATTAATATTGCCCTTTCTGCTTGTGTGCCAGTCTTGACTCCTGGGTGTGCCATCTCTCTCTCTCTCTCTCTCTCTCTCTCAAATAGTGGGCCATAGAAAGCCTTTTTTTTTTTTTTGCTTGATTTGGGTTCTAAATTCTACCTGAAAAAATAACTAAATCAATCAGTGGGAGATAAATATTGGCGTCTGGGCTTGTGTGCCACTCCTGACTCCTGTGTGTGCCATCTCTCACTCAGTGGGCCATAGAAAGCCTATTTATTTTTTTATTTGGTTTCTAAATTCTCCCTGAAAAAATCATTTTATTTTATTTGGTTTCTAAATTCTTCCTGAAAAAATCATTTTATTTTATTTTGTTTCTAAAGTCTCCCTGAAAAAAATAAAAATAAAAATGGGAGATTAATATTGACATTTGTGCTTGAGTGACAGTCCTGCGTGTGTGGCATCTCTGTGATTTGGTGCCACAGAAAACAGAGTGTGTAACATTGTGCCTGATTTTCCTTGTGGTCTCACCAACCTGTAAAGGGATATCGAAATCATACTGAAGTTATAGCTCACTGTGTAAGTTGTTTGACAGCAACAAATAAAGTTACTTTGGTTAAGTTTTTAAAACAATGAGGAAGTCTGGTGCAAGAGGTCGTGGCCGTGGGCGTTCATTGTCAGCTGGTAATGATGGTAGTGGTAGTGGAGCATCAGGTGGTCGTGGGAAAAAAAATATTCCACCTAAGTCTGGAACTGTGGAGCCAGGTTCGTCGTCTGGCTACACAAGGCCTCGAACGCTCTCTTTTCTGGGAGTAGGAAAACCGCTTTTAAAGCCGGTGCAGCAACAGCAAGTTTTGGCTTACCTTGCAGACTCAGCCTCTAGCTCTTTTGCCTCCTCTTCTGAAACTGGTAAATGTAAAAGCAGCGCGTCGTTTGTGGATGTTCACGGTCAGGGACAAGTCGCTTCCTTGTCCTCTTCAGCAAAAACAACAACAAGAGAGAAGGATGCAGCAGGCGACACAACGGGTTACTCAATGGAGCTCTTTACACATACCGTCCCTGGCTTAGAAAGTGAAACAGTTAACAGGCCATGCCCATTACAAGTAGATTCTGACATGGAGTGCACTGATGCACAGCCACAGCCAGACTACTATGCTGGTCCTTTGACTCAGACCACAGCATTGCCCTCTCAGGGTACTGATCCACAATCAGTCCCTGATGAGACTATGTTGCCCCGTCATGAACGCTATACCACCAACCGACACGGTGACACAGACGAAGTTGCACACGAGCTAGAAGAGGAGGTAATAGATGACCCAGTTGTTGACCCCGATTGGCAGCCATTGGGGGAACAGGGTGCAGGCGGCAGTAGTTCTGAAGCGGAGGAGGAGGGGCCGCAGCAGGCATCAACATCGCAACAGGTTCCATCTGCCGGGCCCGTAGATAGGACAAAACGCGTGGCAAAGCCAAAACCTGTTGGAGGACAGCGTGGCCATCCAGTTAAAGCTCAGTCTGCAATGCCTGAAAAGGGATCCGAGGCTCGAAAGAGTGCAGTCTGGCATTTTTTTTAAACAACATCCAATTGATCAGCGCAAAGTCATCTGTCAAAAATGTTCAACTAGCTTAAGCAGAGGTCAGAATCTGAAAAGTCTCAATACAAGTTGCATGCATAGACATTAGACCACCATGCATTTTCAAGCCTGGACTAACTACCAAACGTCCCTTAAGGTTGTAGCACCCTTGGCCAATGAAGCTAGTCAGCAACGCAATATCCCTTCCGTCACTGTAAGGCCACCATTTTCCGCACCACCGGCAGTATCTGTGCAGGTTTCTTTGCCAGCCAAAAGCAGTCAGGGTCAGGGAATCACCAGTTTTGTAGGAGGAAATATTGCATCTAGGGCACCGGCGGAAACAATACCGTCTCCAACCGTCTCTCAGTCTGCCATGTCCACCGGCACACCCGCTAGTTCCACGATCTCCAGCTCTCCAGTCCAGCTCACCCTACATGAGACTCTGGTTAGAAAAAGGAAGTACTTATCCTCGCATCCGCGTACACAGGGTTTTAACGCCCACATAGCTAGACTAATCTCGTTAGAGATGATGCCTTACCAGTTAGTTGAAAGCGAAGCTTTCAAAGCCCTGATGGACTACGCTGAACCACGCTACGAGCTACCCAGTCGACACTTTTTTTCCAGAAAAGCCATCCCAGCCCTGCACCAGCATGTTAAACAGCGCATCGTCCATGCACTCAGGCAATCTGTGAGTACAAAGGTGCACCTGTTTTGTAAAAAAGAAGATGGAGGGCACCACCAAAAGAAAAATAACCTATAAAAGTATGAAGATCCTGAATCCCCCTCAACAAGTAAGCAAACACCATAGAACCAATCAGGAAAAAGACATATTGTATGGGAGATCAACAGGACTCAATAGTAACTAGATATCAAAAATATTTATTTTAATTGAACAGTCTAATAAGCAAAAAACACACAACACAATTAAAAACAATTAAAAGCACAAAACATGCCCATGCCCCAACTTGGTGGCCAGAAGGGCAAAAAATCTAAAAGATGACTTATGTCATAGTCACTACCACAGGCCCTCTGCTAGGCTGAATCGTGGCACTAGGGTTTTTGGCTCCTACCCCTGTGGCAATTGTAATATATGTCAATTTGTAATAGCCAGTGATGGTTATTCTGTCTCCTATCTGCCTTTTCAGATACGGCCTAGGGAGTACTTCAACTGTCGCTCACGTAATTTGGTCTATGCCATCTTCTGTGGATGCCCCAAGATATACGTGGGTCAGACATCGCAAGAACTTAGAAGAAGGATGCAGCAACATCTGTCCAACATTGCCACTGCCTCAAGGGATCAAAGGAGGGATAAGACGCTGTCTTCTGTGGCGGCTCATTTTTTGGAGAAACATCAGGGGCTTCCTGCTGGCTTTAAGGTCATGGGCCTGGAGACTGTATCCACTAACATCAGGGGCGGAAACATCACTAATGCCCTCCTTCGTTGCGAGTCCAAGTGGATCTACAAACTTCAGAGCTGTACCCCGAAGGGTTTAAACGAGGACTTGCTATTTGCAGGATTCTACAAACAATTGTGATACTATTGAGTCTGTATAATACCTATTTTTCCTTTTGGTCCTTTGCACCTGATTAGTTAAGGTTGTATGAAGTCATGGTTATTTATACCTATATGTATAGTCCATCACTATTTGTCGTTTCTTGTGACCAGAATTTTGCATCCTTTGCCTCCTGTCGGGTTATATCTAGTTGGTTAGAAGTGGCCTGGTTTTTCATTTTACCACTTGGGTTAACATCTCACTATGATCGACTATGTCATAGTTGGTTATAGTGTCATTGTATCCAGATCTAACACCTCCGTCGTCTGTATGCAATAACATTATATTACAGTATTACGTATTCTCTTTCATGCTCCCTCTTGAATTTGCACATTAGGGTTTGATTTTTTGATCCCTGGCTACTGCGACTTGGTCTCCTGAGCTTACTCATTTCTTGTGCTATCTTGTCAGATGCATGTGGTGACTGCCTTCTAGCCATTTGCTATGTTTGTAAGCCCGGTATTTACTAAGGATACTATATCTTTACCTAGTATATTTTGAAGACTTTGGCGGCCGCCAGTTTTTGGTTACCATGGATTTTTTCATTATGGACATTTTTGATAATTGGATTCTCTGTCTAATGTGGACACAATATTTAATCAATAATACAAGAAATTTTATCAAGCTATATGTCTATTTATAGAGCCGGTAAAATAACCATTGTTTGGTCACTATCTTTTACCAGTGTACAACACTGTTGTTCTCTTTCTTGGCTCAAAATATCACCTTCTGAGTATGAATATTATTGCCCGACCTGCAGTATCATTCGGTCTGAGATTCTCCCGTGTTCTCTGCGCATGCGTCTGCAGTGCACTATGCAACTTAGCAATGTATCCTTGCGGCGATTATCTTTTGATTTTCTTTTCCGTTGTAAATATGGGGGTCAGTTGTTGTATTAGAGCCTTACTTAGGATCTATTTAAGATTATTGACGGTCGCTACACTTCATTTGTTTATTTATTTAAATGTTTTGTGGGTGTATTTGTACCAGTTCTCCAGGGTTATGTATCATTATATGGACCTACAATTGTTATATCGCTGTCTCCCTTGGTGCATTTGCACCGGGTAATTATGGCTTCCTCTAACTATGGGTTCTTATTGCTGTATGGCCCACCTATAATAGTTACGTCGGTTGTCTCCTAGTGTCTGCGCAGCCCATTCGTAATTACGTTGCCACTATTTCACTCTTTAGACTTGTTGCACCGGGTCGTCATGGTTCCTGCTTGTTTTAGGAACCTTTGTGTGTATGGTCCGCCTGCAGCTGTGACGTCAGTCATTTGTTTGGCGCGTGCGCTGAATATCGGCAACAGTGTTGTTATTATTTTGGGTTCCAACATTTTATTTATTTATCGCCTTTTTTTGGCATATTTGTACCAGGTTACCATGGTTACTATTATTTTTCTTTATTTCTATGGGAACCTTTGGTTGCCATGTCTTTCCTTCCTCTGGTGCACTGGCACCGGGTAAATATGGTTTCTTTTGACTATGGAAACCTTCGGTTACATGACCCGCCTACATCAGTGACGTCATTTGTTTTCCAGCGCCTGCGCAGTTTTTTGGTAATAACGCCGCCACTACCCCGTCATCTAGACCTGTTGCATCGGGTCGTCATGGTTTCTGATCATCACGGGAACCTCTGCACGTATAATCCGCCTGCAGCTGTGATGTCAGTCACTTGTTCTGGCGCTTGCGCAGTGTATTCATAACAACGCCATCATTACTTCCGGTCCCGGACCTGAGGCTCCACTCTCAGCTGAGAGCAATCCTGACACTATGTGAACACTATATAAGGTATAGTTTGGTATAAGCAGACACACTCGCCCCTGATGAAGCTGCCTCTATGCAGCGACACGCGTAGGGCAACATAGCCCCACGGACTGGCTTTGACATTTAGACTGGTATCCTGACTGACAGCACGGACTGGACCTGTGACCTAACCTGCAGTGGTCCTTATTCTTTTGGGGGATAGTATTTTGGCAGTTTTGCCTTTACTGCTTATAGGTCATCAGTCTCCCATATCTCTGTATGTGGTACTAGTCTATCTTCTAGCTGGGACAGGTATTTAGTATTGTTCAACTGTTATATATTTATATTCTTTGGATAAATGGATGTAACACTTTGATTTCCTTTTTTTGGGGGGTACGCCCTCATAATTGTCTCAGCCCCCTCAGGTGCCATAAACTAATAATTACCTCTCTGTCTGTGGGCTATGTCTTGTATTCCTTGTCATTATGGGCATGTTTTGTGCTTTTAATTGTTTTTAATTGTGTTGTGTGCTTTTTGCTTATTAGACTGTTCAATTAAAATAAATATTTTTGATATCTAGTTACTATTGAGTCCTGTTGATCTCCCATACAACATGTCTTTTTCCTGATTGGTTCTATACAAAGGTGCACCTGACTACAGATGCATGGACCAGTAGGCATGGCCAGGGACGTTACGTGTCCATCACAGCACACTGGGTGAATGTGGTGGATGCAGGGTCCACAGGGGACATCAATTTCGGGACAGTTGTGCCTAGCCCACGGTCTAGGAAACAGTTGGCTGTAGGCGTTCGCACCCCCTCCTCCTCGTCCTCCTGCAGAAGCGAGAGCTCTTCCACAGACCGCAGTCGCCCAACCACTCCATCGGCAGCTGACACTGTAGCACACCAGTTGTCCCATTATGGGCCAGCTACAGGCAAGCGTCAGCAGGCTGTATTGGCTATGAAGTGTTTGGGCGACAACAGACACACCGCGGAAGTTCTGTCCGAGTTCTTGCAGCAAGAAACGCAGTCGTGGCTGGGCACAGTAGATCTTGAGGCAGGCAAGGTAGTGAGTGATAACGGAAGGAATTTCATGGCTGCCATCTCCCTTTCCCAACTGAAACACATTCCTTGCCTGGCTCACACCTTAAACCTGGTGGTGCAGTGCTTATTGAAAACTTATCCTGGGTTCTCCGACCTGCTCCTCAAAGTGCGTGGACTTTGCTCACATATCCGCCGTTCGCCTGTACACTCCAGCCGTATGCAGACCTACCAGCGTTCTTTGAACATTCCCCAGCATCGCCTAATCATAGACGTTGCAACAAGGTGGAACTCAACACTGCACATGCTTCAGAGACTGTGCGAACAGAGGCGGGCTGTTATGTTTTTGTGGGAGGATACACATACACGGGCAGGCAGTAGGATGGCAGACATGGAGTTGTCAGGTGTGCAGTGGTCGAAGATACAAGACGTGTCAAGTCCTTCAGTGTTTTGAGGAATGCACACGGCTGGTTAGTGCAGACAACGCCATAATAAGCATGAGAATCCCCCTAATGTGTCTGCTGATGCACAGTTTGACGCACATAAAGGATCAGGCGTCTGCACCAGAGGAAGAGGAAAGCCTTGATGACAGTCAGCCATTGTCTGGTCAGGGCAGTGTACAGGACGAGGTAGCGGGCGAAGAGGAGGTGGAGGACGAGGAGGATGATGGGGATGAGTATATTTTTAATGAGGAAGCTTTCCCGGGGGCACTGGAAATTGGTTGCGTGGCAAGGGCGGGTTCTGGTTTTTTGAGGGACACAAGTGACGTAGATTTGCCTGAAACTGCCCCTCAACCAATCACAACCGCAGATTTGACAACTGGAACTTTGGCCCACATGGCGGATTATGCCTTACGTATCCTCAAAAGGGACACGCGCATTACTAAAATGATGAACAATGACGATTACTGGTTGGCCTGCCTCCTTGATCCTCGCTATAAAGGCAAATTGCAAAATATTATGCCACATGAGAACTTGGAACTAATATTAGCAACCAAACAATCAACTCTTGTTGACCGTTTGCTTCAGGCATTCCCAGCACACAGCGCCCATGATCGTTCTCAAACGAGCTCCAGGGGGCAGCAGACCAGGAGTGTTAGGGGTGCACACATCAGAAGTGGCGTTGGACAGAGGGGTTTTCTGACCAGGTTGTGGAGTGATTTTGCTATGACCGCAGACAGGACAGGTACTGCTGCATCAATTGAAAGTGACAGGAGACAACATTTGTCCAGTATGGTTACTAACTATTTTTCATCCCTTATCGATGTTCTCCCTCAACCGTCATTCCCATTTGATTACTGGGCATCCAAATTAGACACCTGGCCAGAATTGGCAGAATATGCATTGCAGGAGCTTGCTTGCCCGGCAGCTAGTGTCCTATCAGAAAGAGTATTCAGTGCTGCAGGTTCAATATTAACCGAAAAAAGGACTCGTCTGGCTACCCAAAATGTTGATGATCTAACATTCATTAAAATGAACCACAACTGGATTTCGAATTCTTTTGCCCCACCTTGCCCGGCCGACACCTAGCTTTCCTATGAAAAGCTCTTGCCTGTGGACTACTGTGAATTACTTTTCTAATGTCTAATTTGCTGCAGCTGATTGTCCAGCATACGACATGTTTACACCTCCCTAAATGGTCAAACTCCCCACACGGGGCCGTGGTATCGCGACTTGGCGCAAGCACCCGTGAGAGTGCTGTTTGTCTGAAGAGGTGGGTGTGCCCGCTTTTGGTCGACAGCACTGCCACTGGGTCCCTCATAGTACAATAAAGTGTCTCTGGCGGTGGTGGTGCGCACCCAATGTCAGACACACTGTTGTAACATGAGGGGCCCTGGGCCTGTACCGCCGGCCACAAGAGAGTTCACCCACCCCCAGGTCAAACATTGCTCTACCACTTCCACAGTTATCTCTCACACTTCCACCAATGTTTAGTCTATGCGCTGACATCCTTCCATTCCTGCCACTGACAATACCATTGTGTTGACATGTATGATGGTACTTAACATAGTCAGGGGCAGTGTCCTCTATTTACCACAGTAAATACTTTGCGCTAAATTAGTAGGTCTGAAACTACGCAGAGGATCACACCCCTGTACCTAATGATTGCACCCTTTAGTGTTTTCGTTTTGTTTTAATGCGAAACATTCACATTTATTTATTGTTTTGGACTACTAACTGGCAGACACTCATTACAATCGGCCTCCGCTGACCAGACCACTGCTGCCCGTGTACCCCTGGAACCAATTTTAAATTGCCTACAGTCAGCCCAATTTTATTATGTTAGGCCTTCGAAGCCTGTATGCGGTCCCTCCTTCCACTAGGCCTCCACTGACCTGTGTACTGCTGCCCGTGTACCCCTGGAACCAATTATAAAGTGCCTACAGCCAGCCCAATTTTATTATGTTAGGCCTTCGAAGCCTGTCTGCGGTCCCTCCTTCCACTAGGCCTCCACTGACCTGTGTACTGCTGCCCGTGTACCCCTGGAACCAATTATAAAGTGCCTACAGCCTGTCCAATTTTATTATGTTAGGCCTTTGAAGCCTGTCTGCGGTCCCTCCTTCCACTGGGCCTCCACTGACCTGTGTACTGCTGCCCGTGTACCCCTGGAACCAATTATAAAGTGCCTACAGCCTGTCCAATGTTATTATGTTAGGCCTTTGAAGCCTGTCTGCGGTCCTTCCTTCTACTAGGCCTCCACTGACCTGTGTACTGCTGCCCGTGTACCCCTGGAACCAATTATAAAGTGCCTACAGCCAGCCCAATTTTATTATGTTAGGCCTTCGAAGCCTGTCTGCGGTCCCTCCTTCCACTAGGCCTCCACTGACCTGTGTACTGCTGCCCGTGTACCCCTGGAACCAATTATAAAGTGCCTACAGCCTGTCCAATTTTATTATGTTAGGCCTTTGAAGCCTGTCTGCGGTCCCTCCTTCCACTGGGCCTCCACTGACCTGTGTACTGCTGCCCGTGTACCCCTGGAACCAAATATAAAGTGCCTACAGCCTGTCCAATGTTATTATGTTAGGCCTTTGAAGCCTGTCTGCGGTCCTTCCTTCTACTAGGCCTCCACTGACCTGTGTACTGCTGCCCGTGTACCCCTGGAACCAATTTTAAATTGCCTACAGCCAGCCCAATTTATTATGTTAGGCCTTCGAAGCCTGTCTGCGGTCCCTCCTTCCACTAGGCCTCCACTGACCTGTGTACTGCTGCCCGTGTACCCCTGGAACCAATTATAAAGTGCCTACAGCCTGTCCAATTTTATTATGTTAGGCCTTTGAAGCCTGTCTGCGGTCCCTCCTTCCACTAGGCCTCCACTGACCTGTCTACTGCTGCCCGTGTACCCCTGGAACCAATTATAAAGTGCCCACAGCCTGTCCAATTTTATTATGTTAGGCCTTCGAAGCCTGTCTGCGGCCCGTTCTTTCTACTACTCCTCCACTGACCAGACCACAGCTGCCCGTGTACCCCTGGAACCTATTTTTAATTTCATAGAGCATCCTTTTTTTAATAGTAGGCGTACAAAGTCTGTCTGCGGTCCACTATTGAAATTGTCCTCCACTGCCCAGAGCAATGCTGCCTGTGTACCCCTGTAACCTTTTTTAAGCTGCAGTGAGCCACATTTTTGGTTTAAGGCCTACTACCTGTGTCTGTCTGCGCCACTCAATACAGCTGTGTTCCTTTGAAAAAAGCTGAGCGTCAATAGTCTTGTTTTCAGCCTCTAGGAATTTTAAAACTGCATTGGGGCTACAACTTTGGTAGGGCCTACTAACGGTGTCTGCCGCCCCAAGGTGTGCCCCAGGTTTCGTCCACATTGCTTCGATCTTCCTACTCTCGTTTAGTAGTTGTTGCAAACTACACTGCATTAGGCCTACAAATTGGGTATGGGGTGTAGAGAGACGGTGTGTTCCACTCCAAGGTGTTCCCCAGGTTTCCTCTCCATTGCTTCAATCTTAATGCTCTCGTTTAGTAGTTGTTGGAAACTACACTGCATTAGGCCTACACATTTGGTATGGGGTGTAGAGAGACGGTGTGTTCAACTCCAAGGTGTTCCCCAGGTTTCCTCTCCATTGCTTCAATCTTAATGCTCTCGTTTAGTAGTTGTTGGAAACTACACTGCATTAGGCCTACAAATTGGGTATGGGGTGTAGAGAGACGGTGTGTTCCACTCCAAGGTGTTCCCCAGGTTTCCTCTCCATTGCTTCAATCTTAATGCTCTCGTTTAGTAGTTGTTGGAAACTACACTGCATTAGGCCTACACATTTGGTATGGGGTGTAGAGACGGTGTGTTCCACTCCAAGGTGTTCCCCAGGTTTCCTCTCCATTGCTTCAATCTTAATGCTCTCGTTTAGTAGTTGTTGGAAACTACACTGCATTAGGCCTACAAATTGGGTATGGGGTGTAGAGAGACGGTGTGTTCCACTCCAAGGTGTTCCCCAGGTTTCCTCTCCATTGCTTCAATCTTAATGCTCTCGTTTAGTAGTTGTTGGAAACTACACTGCATTAGGCCTACACATTTGGTATGGGGTGTAGAGACGGTGTGTTCCACTCCAAGGTGTTCCCCAGGTTTCCTCTCCATTGCTTCAATCTTAATGCTCTCGTTTAGTAGTTGTTGGAAACTACACTGCATTAGGCCTACAAATTGGGTATGGGGTGTAGAGAGACGGTGTGTTCAACTCCAAGGTGTTCCCCAGGTTTCCTCTCCATTGCTTCAATCTTAATGCTCTCGTTTAGTAGTTGTTGGAAACTACACTGCATTAGGCCTACAAATTGGGTATGGGGTGTAGAGAGACGATGTGTTCCACTCCAAGGTGTTCCCCAGGTTTCCTCTCCATTGCTTCAATCTTAATGCTCTCGTTTAGTAGTTGTTGGAAACTACACTGCATTAGGCCTACACATTTGGTATGGGGTGTAGAGACGGTGTGTTCCACTCCAAGGTGTTCCCCAGGTTTCCTCTCCATTGCTTCAATCTTAATGCTCTCATTTAGTAGTTGTTGGAAACTACACTGCATTAGGCCTACAAATTGGGTATGGGGTGTAGAGAGACGGTTTGTTCAACTCCAAGGTGTTCCTCAGGTTTCCTCTCCATTGCTTCAATCTTAATGCTCTCGTTTAGTAGTTGTTGGAAACTACACTGCATTAGGCCTACAAATTGGGTATGGGGTGTAGAGAGACGGTGTGTTCCACTCCAAGGTGTTCCCCAGGTTTCCTCTCCATTGCTTCAATCTTAATGCTCTCGTTTAGTAGTTGTTGGAAACTACACTGCATTAGGCCTACAAATTGGGTATGGGGTGTAGAGAGACGGTGTGTTCAACTCCAAGGTGTTCCTCAGGTTTCCTCTCCATTGCTTCAATCTTAATGCTCTCGTTTAGTAGTTGTTGGAAACTACACTGCATTAGGCCTACAAATTGGGTATGGGGTGTAGAGAGACGGTGTGTTCCACTCCAAGGTGTTCCCCAGGTTTCCTCTCTATTGCTTCAATCTTAATGCTCTCGTTTAGTAGTTGTTGGAAACTACACTGCATTAGGCCTACAAATTGGGTATGGGGTGTAGAGAGACGGTGTGTTACACTCCAAGGTTTTCCCCAGGTTTCCTCTCCATTGCTTCAATCTTAATGCTCTCGTTTAGTAGTTGTTGGAAACTACACTGCATTAGGCCTACAAATTTGGTATGGGGTGTAGAGACGGTGTGTTCCACTCCAAGGTGGTCCCCAGGTTTCCTCTCCATTGCTTCAATTTTAATGCTCTCGTTTAGTAGTTGTTGGAAACTACACTGCATTAGGCCTACAAATTGGGTATGGGGTGTGGAGACGGTGTCTTCCACTCCAAGGTGTTCTCCAGGTTGCCTTTCCTGAGCTTCTATCTTCAGGCTCTTGTTAAATAGTGGTTAAATGGAACAACTGCATTTGGCGTACTAGTTGGTTTGGGGCCTACTAACAGTGTCTGACGCTCCTTGCTGTTCTCCTGGTTTCCTGTCCTGAAATTCCATTTTCAGGCTCTCGTTAAGTAGTTGTTAATGTTAGACTGCATTTGGCCTACTAGTTGGGTTGGGGCCTACTATCGGTGTCTGCCACTCCTTGCTGTTCTCCTCCACTGAACAAAGCTGTGCCGCCTGTTTACTACGGTTGCCAATTTTGAACTGCATTTCGACTACTTACTGATTTGGGCCTACTCTCTGTGTCAGCCTCTCATTCCAGTTGTCCTCCACTGCAATGCCTCCTGGTTACTCCTGTGTTACCAATTTTGAACTGCATTTAGCCAACTTTATTCTTTGGGCCTATATCTGTGTTTCCTCCTCATCCTGCCCATTGCCCAGCCAGTGATAGATGAGTCTGCTGGTACATTGACCCATAACGCAACATTCCCCGTGCACGCTACACAACAACATTGTGACCCTGCTGAAAGTCAGGTTCCTCTTCCCGCATACCATACCACCTTACACCGGGACAAAGAGGAAGGTGCAGATGAAAGTGCAGGTTCCTTCATCAGGTGGGGGGAGGAATACTAGTTGGCGACGTCACTGGCACAGGGCCTCTCATAGTATGCAAAAGTGTTGCTGCCGGTGGGAGGCGCCCCCGCCGTGCAAACACACCGCTGTACTTTGAGGGGCCCTGTGCCAGTGCCAATGCCAACGAGTGGGCCCCCCCTGCTTGCTCAGGATCACAGCACTTGCAAAGTTGAAATACTTACCTCTCCCTGCTCCACTGCCGTGACGTGGTCCAGATTTCCTGGGCCCACTAATTACTTGAACCAGCCCTTTCCCCCCACAACTTTAGCCAAATGACCCCCAATTTCAAATGCCTTCCAATTATTATAAGTTAAATTACGATTGACAAGCTTCTGTAACAAGAATGGATGTTTTTGCCATTAAAATGGGCAGTGTAGGTGTTTTCCTGGCCTCCACTCACTGCCGACTATGCTCCCCCATTGACTTGCATTGGGTTTCGTGTTTCGGTCGATACCCGACTTTTCGCGATAATCGGCGGATTCCACTCGACTCGACTTCTACAGGTCCTTCTCAAAAAATTAGCATATAGTGTAAAATTTCATTATTTACCATAATGTAATGATTACAATTAAACTTTCATATATTATAGATTCATTATCCACCAACTGAAATTTGTCAGGTCTTTTATTGTTTTAATACTGATGATTTTGGCATACAACTCCTGATAACCCAAAAAACCTGTCTCAATAAATTAGCATATTTCACCCATCCAATCAAATAAAAGTGTTTTTTTATAACAAACAAAAAAACCATCAAATAATAATGTTCAGTAGAGTTGAGCGACCTTGACCTTTTTAGAGTCGAGCCGGGTTTTGCGAAACCCGACTATGTCCAAAGTCGGGTCGAGTGAAATCGGCCGATTATGACGTAAAGTCGGGATCGACCGAAACACGAAACCCAATGCAAGTCAATGGGGCAGCATAGTCGGCAGTGAGTGGGGGCCAGGAAAACACCTAGAGTGGCCATTTTAATGTCAAAACCATCCATTCTTCTTAATGAAGCTTGTCAAGCGTAATTTACCTTATAATAATTGGAAGGCATTTGAAATTGGGGGTCATTTGGCTAAAGTTGTGGGGGGTAGGGCTGGTTCAAGTAATTAGTGGGCCCAGGAAATCTGGACCACGTCATGGCAGTGGAGCAGGGAGAGGTAAGTATTTCAACTTTGCAAGTGCTGTGAACCTGAGCAAGCAGGGGGGGCCCACTCGTTGGCATTGGCACTGGCACAGGGCCCCTCAAAGTACAGCGGTGTGTTTGCACGGCGGGGGCGCCTCCCACCGGCAGCAACACTTTTGCGTACTATGAGAGGCCCTGTGCCAGTGACGTCGCCAACTAGTATTCCTCCCCCCACCTGATGAAGGAACCTGCACTTTCATCTGCACCTTCCTCTTTGTCCCCGTGTAAGGTGGTATGGTATGCGGGAAGAGCAACCTGACTTTCAGCAGGGTCACAATGTTGTTGTGTAGCGTGCACGGGGAATGTTGCGTTATGGGTCAATGTACCAGCAGACTCATCTATCACTGGCTGGGCAATGGGCACGATGAAGTGGAAACACAGATATAGGCCCAAAGAAGAAAGTGGGCTAAATGCAGTTCAAAATTGGTAACACAGGAATAACCAGGGGGCATTGCAGTGGAGGACAACTGGAATGAGAGGCTGACACAGAGAGTAGGGCCAAATCAGTAAGTAGTCGAAATGCAGTTCAAAATTGGCAACCGTAGTAAACAGGCGGCACAGCTTTGTTCAGTGGAGGAGAACAGCAAGGAGTGGCAGACACCGATAGTAGGCCCCAAACCAACTAGTACGCCAAATGCAGTTGTTCCATTTAACCACAATTTAATGAGAGCCTGAAGATAGAAGCTCAGGAAAGGCAACCTGGGGAACACCTTGGAGTGTAACACACCATCTCTCTCCACCCCATACCCATTTTGTATGGCCTAATGCAGTGTACTTTTCTACAACTACTAAACGAGAGTCGGAAGACCGAAGCAATGGCAAGGAAACCTGGGGAACACCTTAGAGTGTAACACACCCTCTCTCTACACCCCATACCCAATTTGAAGGCCTAATGCAGTGTAGTTTCCAAGAACTACTAAACGAGAGCCGGAAGATCGAAGCTCAGGAAAGGCAACCTGGGGAACACCTTGGAGTGTAACACACCCTCTCGCTACACCCCATACCCAATTTGAAGGCCTAATGCAGCGTAGTTTCCAACAACTACTAAACGAGAGCCGGAAGATCGAAGCTCAGGAAAGGCAACCTGGGGAACACCTTGGAGTGTAACACACCCTCTCGCTACACCCCATACCCAATTTGAAGGCCTAATGCAGCGTAGTTTCCAACAACTACTAAACGAGAGCCGGAAGATCGAAGCTCAGGAAAGGCAACCTGGGGAACACCTTGGAGTGTAACACACCCTCTCGCTACACCCCATACCCAATTTGAAGGCCTAATGCAGCGTAGTTTCCAACAACTACTAAACGAGAGCCGGAAGATCGAAGCTCAGGAAAGGCAACCTGGGGAACACCTTGGAGTGTAACAAACCCTCTCTCTACACCCCATACCCAATTTGTAGGCCTAATGCAGCGTAGTTTCCGACAACTACTAAACGAGAGCATGAAGATCGAAGCTCAGGAAAGGCAACCTGGGGAACACCTTGGAGTGTAACACACCCTCTCTCTACACCCCATACCCAATTTGTAGGCCTAATGCAGCGTAGTTTCCGACAACTACTAAACGAGAGCCGGAATATCGAAGCTCAGGAAAGGCAACCTGGGGAACACCTTGGAGTGTAACACACCCTCTCTCTACGCCCCATACCCAATTTGTAGGCCTAATGCAGCGTAGTTTCCGACAACTACTAAACGAGAGCCGGAATATCGAAGCTCAGGAAAGGCAACCTGGGGAACACCTTGGAGTGTAACACACCCTCTCTCTACGCCCCATACCCAATTTGTAGGCCTAATGCAGCGTAGTTTCCGACAACTACTAAACGAGAGCCGGAATATCGAAGCTCAGGAAAGGCAACCTGGGGAACACCTTGGAGTGTAACACACCCTCTCTCTACACCCCATACCCAATTTGAAGGCCTAATGCAGTGTAGTTTCCAAGAACTACTAAACGAGAGCCGGAAGATCGAAGCTCAGGAAAGGCAACCTGGGGAACACCTTGGAGTGTAACACACCCTCTCGCTACACCCCATACCCAATTTGAAGGCCTAATGCAGCGTAGTTTCCAACAACTACTAAACGAGAGCCGGAAGATCGAAGCTCAGGAAAGGCAACCTGGGGAACACCTTGGAGTGGAACACACCATCTCTCTACACCCCATACCCAATTTGAAGGCCTAATGCAGAGTAGTTTCCAAGAACTACTAAACGAGAGCCGGAAGATCGAAGCTCAGGAAAGGCAACCTGGGGAACACCTTGGAGTGTAACACAACGTCTCTCTACACGACGGAAGGGCTGATTCTTAGGAAGGAAGGCTGTTGGAAATAAGCATTGCGCGTCCGAGGGTGATTATATTCTTATTAGGTATATACTCACCCTCGGACGCGCCCTGCTTCTTTATTTGGAATGAATGTTTATTTGCAATGTGGTGTTGACTTTCTCTATTATTTTGGTAATTAATGATTTTATTATTTTCATTATTTTGCATCTTCTCGGCAATAATATAAAGAAGACGCGACAGGACAACACTCGGTGGATGCCATATGTGTGTTTTCAATTTAAAAAAACTTTCAGTTAACTACTTGCAGGAGAAAGTAATTGTAGCTGGTGGCCATTTTTAGTACTGTACCAGATTAGAGTTGTGTGTTTGTTTTTAATGTTAAAATGTCTGCATTTGATATCTCACCAGTATTTTCTTTTTTATAAGCAAAATACTTATTTTTATATTTTCTGATGTTGGTTCCAGGGGTACACGGCCAGCAGTGCCCTGGTCAGTGTAGTAGTAGTTGAAAGAATGGACCGCAGACAGGCATCGAAGGCCTAAAATAATAACACATGGCTGTAGGCAATTTTAAATTGGTTCCAGGGGTACACGGACAGCAGTGGTGTGGTCAGTGGAGGCCTAGTGGAAGGAGTGACCGCAGACAGGCATCGAAGGCCTAAAATAATAACACATGGCTGTAGGCAATTTTAAATTGGTTCCAGGGGTACACGGGCAGCAGTGACCTGGTCAGTGTAGTAGTAGTTGAAAGAATGGACCGCAGACAGGCATCGAAGGCCTAAAATAAAAAAATTGGGCTGGCTGTAGGCAATTTTAAATTGGTTCCAGGGGTACACGGGCAGCAGTGACCTGGTCAGTGTAGTAGTAGTTGAAAGAATGGACCGCAGACAGGCATCGAAGGCCTAAAATAAAAAAATTGGGCTGGCTGTAGGCAATTTTAAATTGGTTCCAGGGGTACACGGGCAGCAGTGACCTGGTCAGTGTAGTAGTAGTTGAAAGAATGGACCGCAGACAGGCATCGAAGGCCTAAAATAAAAAAATTGGGCTGGCTGTAGGCAATTTTAAATTGGTTCCAGGGGTACACGGGCAGCAGTGACCTGGTCAGTGTAGTAGTAGTTGAAAGAATGGACCGCAGACAGGCATCGAAGGCCTAAAATAAAAAAATTGGGCTGGCTGTAGGCAATTTTAAATTGGTTCCAGGGGTACACGGGCAGCAGTGGTGTGGTCAGTGGAGGCCTAGTGGAAGGAGTGACCGCAGACAGGCATCGAAGGCCTAAAATAATAACACATGGCTGTAGGCACTTTTAAATTGGTTCCAGGGGTACACGGGCAGCAGTGGTCTGGTCAGTGGAAGTCTAGTGGAAGGAGTGACCGCAGACAGGCTTCGAAGGCCTAACATAACAAAATTGGGCTGGCTGTAGGCACTTTAAATTGGTTCCAGGGGTACATGGGCAGCAGTGTATGGTCAGTGGAAGTCTAGTGGAAGGAGTGACGGCAGACAGTCTTCGAAGGCCTAACATAACAAAATTGGGCTGACTGTAGGCACTTTTAAATTGGTTCCAGGGTAACACGGCCAGCAGTGGCCTGGTCAGTGTAGTAGTTGTAGAAAGAAGGGACCGCAGACAGGCTTCGAAGGCCTAACATAACAAAAATGTCAAAACAATGGTATTGTCAGTGCCAGGCATTGAAGGATGTCAGCGGCTAGACTACACATTGGTGAAGCTGTGAGAGATAATTTTGCTAGTGGTAGAGCACTGTTTGAGCTGGGGGGGGGAACTGTCTTGTGGCCGGCGGTACAGGCACAGGGCCCCTCATATTACAACGGTGTGTCTGACGTTGGGTGCGCACCACCACCGCCAGAGACACTTTATTGTACTATGAGGGACCCAGTGGCAGTGCCGTCGACCAAAAGCGGCCACACCCACCTCTTCAGACAAACAGCACTCTCAAGGGTCCAAGCGCAAAGTGGCGATAGCACGGCCCCGTGTGGGGAGTTTGGCCATTTCGTGAGGTGGAAACATGTCGTATGCTGGACAATCAGGTGAAGAAAATTACGAGATTGGAAAAGTCATTCAGAATAGTCCACAGGCAAGACCTTTTCATAGGAAAGCTAGGTGTCAGCCGGGCAGGGTGGGGCAAAAGATTTTGAAATCCAGTTGTGGTTCATTTTAATGAAGGTTAGATCATCTACATTTTGGGTAGCCAGACGAGTCCTTTTTTCTGTTAGTATTGAACCTGCAGCACTGAATACTCTTTCTGATAGGACACTAGCTGCCGGGCAAGCAAGCTCCTGCAATGCATATTCTGCCAATTCTGGCCAGGTGTCTAATTTGGATGCCCAGTAATCAAATGGGAATGACGGTTGAGGGAGAACGTCGATAAGGGATGAAAAATAGTTTGTAACCATACTGGACAAATGTTGTCTCCTGTCACTTTGAATTGATGCTGCAGTACCTGTCCTGTCTGCGGTCATAGAAAAATCACTCCACAACCTGGTCAGAAAACCCCTCTGTCCAACGCCACTTCTGATTTCTGCCCCTCTAACACCTCTGGTCTGCTGGCCCCTGGAGCTCGTGTGAGAACGATCACGGGCGCTGTGTGCAGGGAATGCCAGAAGCAAACGGTCAACAAGAGTTGATTGTTTTGTTGCTAATATTAGTTCCAAGTTCTCATGTGGCATAATATTTTGCAATTTGCCTTTATAGCGAGGATCAAGGAGGCAGGCCAACCAGTAATCGTCATCGTTCATCATTTTTGTAATGCGTGTGTCCCTTTTGAGGATACGCAAGGCATAATCCGCCATGTGGGCCAAAGTTCCCGTTGTCAAATCTGCGGTTGTGCTTGGTTGAGGGGCAGTTGCAGGCAAATCTACGTCACTTGTGTCCCTCAAAAAACCAGAACCCGGCCTTGCCACGCCACCAATTTCCCGTGCCCCCGGGAAAGCTTCCTCATTAAAAATATACTCATCCCCATCATCCTCCTCATCCTCCACCTCCTCTTCGCCCGGTACCTCGTCATGTACACTGCCCTGACCAGACAATCGCTGACTGTCATCAAGGCTTTCCTCTTCCTCTGGTGCAGACGCCTGATCCTTTATGTGCGTCAAACTTTGCATCAGCAGACGCATTAGGGGGATGCTCATGCTTATTATGGCGTTGTCTGCACTAACCAGCCGTGTGCATTCCTCAAAACACTGAAGGACTTGACACATGTCTTGAATCTTCGACCACTGCACACCTGACAACTCCATGTCTGCCATCCTACTGCCTGCCCGTGTATGTGTATCCTCCCACAAAAACATAACAGCCCGCCTCTGTTCGCACAGTCTCTGAAGCATGTGCAGTGTTGAGTTCCACCTTGTTGCAACGTCTATGATTAGGCGATGCTGGGGAAGGTTCAAAGAACGCTGATAGGTCTGCATACGGCTGGAGTGTACAGGCGAACGGCGGATATGTGCGCAAAGTCCACGCACTTTGAGGAGCAGGTCGGATAACCCCGGATAACTTTTCAGGAAGCACTGCACCACCAGGTTTAAGGTGTGAGCCAGGCAAGGAATGTGTTTCAGTTGGGAAAGGGAGATGGCAGCCATGAAATTCCTTCCGTTATCACTCACTACCTTGCCTGCCTCAAGATCTACAGTGCCCAGCCACGACTGCGTTTCTTGCTGCAAGAACTCGGACAGAACTTCCGCGGTGTGTCTATTGTCGCCCAAACACTTCATAGCCAATACAGCCTGCTGACGTATGCCAGTAGCTGCCCCATAATGGGAGACCTGGTGTGCAACAGTGGCAGGTGCGGATGGAGTGTTTGTGCGACTGCGGTCTGTGGACGAGCTCTTGCTTCTGCAGGAGGACGAGGAGGAGGAGGAGGAGGGGGTGCGAACGGCTACAGACAACTGTTTACTAGACCGTGGGCTAGGCAGAACTGTCCCAAACTTGCTGTCCCCTGTGGACCCTGAATCCACCACATTTACCCAGTGTGCCGTGATGGACACGTAACGTCCCTGGCCATGCCTACTGGTCCATGCATCTGTTGTCAGGTGCACCTTTGTGCTCACAGATTGCCTGAGTGCATGGACGATGCGCTCTTTAACATGCTGGTGGAGGGCTGGGATGGCTTTTCTGGAAAAAAAGTGTCGACTGGGTAGCTCGTAGCGTGGTACAGCGTAGTCCATCAGGTCTTTGAAAGCTTCGCTTTCAACTAACCGGTAGGGCATCATCTCTAACGAGATTAGTCTAGCTATGTGGGCGTTCAAACCCTGTGTACGCGGATGCGAGGCTAAGTATTTCCTTTTTCTAACCATAGTCTCATGTAGGGTGAGCTGGACTGGAGAGCTGGAGATCGTGGAACTAGCGGGGGTGCCGGTGGACATGGCAGACTGAGAGACGGTGGGAGATGGTATTGTTGCCGCCGGTGCCCTAGATGCAGTGTTTCCTACTACGAAACTGGTGATTCCCTGACCCTGACTGCTTTGGCCTGGCAAAGATACCTGCACAGATACAGCAGGTGGTGCGCTAAATGGTGGTCCTACACTGCCGGAAGGGATGTTGCGTTGATGACTAGCTTCATTGGCCGAGGGTGCAACAACCTTAAGGGACGTTTGGTAGTTAGTCCAAGCTTTCAAATGCATGGTGGTTAAATGTCTATGCATGCAACTAGTATTGAGACTTTTCAGATTCTGACCTCTGCTTAAGGAAGTAGAACATTTTTGACAGATGACTTTGCGCTGATCAATTGGATGTTGTTTAAAAAAATGCCAGACTGCACTCTTTCTAGCATCGGATACCTTTTCAGGCATTGCAGACTGAGCTTTAACCGGATGGCCACGCTGTCCTCCACCAGGTTTTGGCTTTGCCACGCGTTTTGGGCAAGATACGGGCCCGGCAGATGGAACCTGTGGCGATGTTGATGCCTGCTGCGGCCCCTCCTCCTCCTCTGCTTCAGAACTGCTGCCGCCTGCACCCTGTTCCCCCAATGGCTGCCAATCGGGGTCAAGAACTGGGTCATCTAATAACTCTTCTTGTACCTCCTGCGCAACTTCGTCTGTGTCACCGTGTCGTTCGGTGGTATAGCGTTCGTGATGGGGCAACATAGTCTCATCAGGGTCTGATTCTTGATCAGCACCCTGCGAGGGCAATGTTGTGGTCTGAGTCAAAGGACCAGCATAGTAGTCTGGCTGTGGCTGTGCGTCAGTGCACTCCATGTCAGATTCAATTTGTAATGGGCATGGACTGTTAACTGCTTCACTTTCTAAGCCAGGGACGGTATGTGTAAAGAGCTCCATGGAGTAACCCGTTGTGTCGCCTGCTGCATTCTTCTCTGTTGTTGTTTTTGCTGAAGAGGACAAGGAAGTGACTTGTCCCTGACCGTGAACATCCACTAACGACGCGCTGCTTTTACTTTTACCAGTTTCACGAGATGAGGCAAAAGAGCTAGAGGCTGAGTCAGCAAGATAAGCCAAAACTTGCTCTTGCTGCTCCGGCTTTAAAAGCGGTTTTCCTAATCCCAGAAAAGGGAGCGTTCGAGGCCTTGTGTAGCCGGACGACGAACCTGGCTCCACAGCTCCAGACTTAGGTGCAATATTTTTTCCCCCACGACCACCTGATGCTCCACCACTACCACTACCCTCATTACCAGCTGACAATGAACGCCCCCGGCCACGACCTCTTCCACTAGACTTCCTCATTGTTTTAAAAACGTAACCAAACTAACGTTATTTGTTGCAGTCACACAACTTACACGGTGAGCTATAACTTCTGTATGATTTAGCTACCCCTTTACAGGTTGGTGAGACCACAGCGAAAATCAGGCCCAATGTTACACACTCTTTTTTTGGTGGCTGCAAATTAGAGAGATGCCCCACACGCAGGACTGTCACTGAAGCACAAATGTTAATATTAATGTCACACTATTATTTTTTTTTTATTTTTATTTTTTTCAGGAACACTTTAGAAACCCCCCAAAAAAAAAAAAATAGATTTTTGCAGGGAGAATTTAGAAAACAAATGTAACAAACTATATGCTTTCTATGGGCCACTGAGTGAGAGATGACGCACACAGGAATCAGGAGTGGCACACAAGCCCAGAGGCCAATATTTTTCTACCAATGATTGATGGAGTTATTTTCTCTGGTAGATTTTGGAACCCAAATCAAGGAAAAAAAATGTAGGCTTTCTATGGACCACAATTGGAGAGAGAGAGAGAGAGAGATGGCACACCCAGGAGTCAAGACTGGCACACAAGCAGAAAGGCCAATATTAATCTCCCACTGTTTTTTTTGGTTGTTTTTTTTTTTTTTTTTTTCAGGGAGACTTTAGAAAAAAAAATAATAAAAAAAATATGATTTTATCAGGAAGAATTTAGAAACCAAATAAAATAAAATGATTTTTTCAGGGAGAATTTAGAAAACAAATAAAACCAAAAATAGGCGTTCTATGGCCCACTGACTGAGAGATGACGCACCCAGGAGTCAAGACTGGCACACAAGCAGAAAGGCCAATATTAATCTCCCACTGTTTTTTTTGGTTGTTTTTTTTTTTTTTTTTTTCAGGGAGACTTTAGAAAAAAAAATAATAAAAAAAATATGATTTTATCAGGAAGAATTTAGAAACCAAATAAAATAAAATGATTTTTTCAGGGAGAATTTATAAAACAAATAAAACCAAAAATAGGCGTTCTATGGCCCACTGACTGAGAGATGACGCACCCAGGAGTCAAGACTGGCACACAAGCAGAAAGGCCAATATTAATCTCCCACTGTTTTTTTTGGTTGTTTTTTTTTTTTTTTTTTTTCAGGGAGACTTTAGAAAAAAAAATAATAAAAAAAATATGATTTTATCAGGAAGAATTTAGAAACCAAATAAAATAAAATGATTTTTTCAGGGAGAATTTAGAAAACAAATAAAACCAAAAATAGGCGTTCTATGGCCCACTGACTGAGAGATGACGCACCCAGGAGTCAAGACTGGCACACAAGCAGAAAGGCCAATATTAATCTCCCACTGTTTTTTTTGGTTGTTTTTTTTTTTTTTTTTTCAGGGAGACTTTAGAAAAAAAAATAATAAAAAAAATATGATTTTATCAGGAAGAATTTAGAAACCAAATAAAATAAAATGATTTTTTCAGGGAGAATTTATAAAACAAATAAAACCAAAAATAGGCGTTCTATGGCCCACTGACTGAGAGATGACGCACCCAGGAGTCAAGACTGGCACACAAGCAGAAAGGCCAATATTAATCTCCCACTGTTTTTTTTTTTTTTTTTCAGGGAGACTTTAGAAAAAAAAATAATAAAAAAAATATGATTTTATCAGGAAGAATTTAGAAACCAAATAAAATAAAATAATTTTTTCAGGGAGAATTTAGAAAACAAATAAAACCAAAAATAGGCGTTCTATGGCCCACTGACTGAGAGATGACGCACACAGGAGTCAGGAGTGGCACACAAACCCAGAGGCCAATATTTTTCTACCAATGATTGATGTAGTTATTTTCTCTGGTAGATTTTAGAACCCAAATCAAGGAAAAAAAATATAGGCTTTCTATGGACCACAATTGGAGAGAGAGAGAGAGAGAGAGAGAGAGAGAGAGAGAGAGAGAGAGATGGCACACCCAGGAGTCAAGACTGGCACACAAGCAGAAAGGCCAATATTAATCTCCCACTGTTTTTTTGGTTGTTTTTTTTTTTTTTTTTTTTCAGGGAGACTTTAGAAATAAAAATAATAAAAAAAATATGATTTTATCAGGAAGAATTTAGAAACCAAATAAAATAAAATGATTTTTTCAGGGAGAATTTAGAAAACAAATAAAACCAAAAATATGCGTTCTATGGCCCACTGACTGAGAGAGAGAGAGAGATGGAACGCTTAGTACTGGCACACAAGCCCAAAGGGCAATATTAATCTCCCTTTTTTTTTCCAGGGAGAATTTCTGAAACCCAAAAAAAAAATAAAATAGGCTTTCTATGGCCCACTATTTGTGAGAGAGATGGGACGCTCAGGACTGGCACAGATGGCACGCTCAGGACTGGCACAGAAGCCCAGAGGCCAATATTAATCTCCCTTTTTTTCTGGGAGAATTTATAAAACCAAAAAAATATTTAAATAGGCTTTCTATGGCCCACTATTTGTGAGAGAGATGGCACGCTCAGGACTGGCACAGATGGCACGCTCACAACTGGCACACAAGCCCAGAGGCCAATATTAATCTCCCTTTTTTCAGGGAAAATTTATAAAACCAAAAAAAAAATTAAATAGGCTTTCTATGGCCCACTATTTGTGAGAGAGATGGCACGCTCAGGACTGGCACAGATGGCACGCTCACAACTGGCACACAAGCCCAGAGGCCAATATTAATCTCCCTTTTTTCAGGGAAAATTTATAAAACCAAAAAAAAAATTAAATAGGCTTTCTATGGCCCACTATTTGTGAGAGAGATGGCACGCTCAGGACTGGCACAGATGGCACGCTCACAACTGGCACACAAGCCCAGAGGCCAATATTAATCTCCCTTTTTTCAGGGAAAATTTATAAAACCAAAAAAAAAATTAAATAGGCTTTCTATGGCCCACTATTTGTGAGAGAGATGGGACGCTCAGGACTGGCACAGATGGCACGCTCAGGACTGGCACAGAAGCCCAGAGGCCAATATTAATCTCCCTTTTTTTCAGGGAGAATTTATAAAACCCAAAAAAAAATAAAATAGGCTTTCTATGGCCCACTATTTGTGAGAGAGATGGCACACTCAGGACTGGCACACAAGCCCAAAGGCCAATATTAATCTCCCACTGTATTTTTATCAGGGAGAATTTATACACCCCACAAAAAAAAATACAGAAAAATGAAAAGGCTTTCTATGGCCCACTATGTGAGAGAGATGGCACACACAGGGATGGCACTCTAGCAGAAATGCCAAATTGCCAATCTTAATCTCCCACCAAAAAAAAAAAAAAAAAAAAAACAGGGAATGTCCTACAATTACTATCTCCCTGCCTGCAGTAATCTCAGCCAGGTATGGCAGGCAGCTACTATCTCCCTGCCTGCAGTAATCTCAGCCAGGTATGGCAGGCAGCAATAAGGAGTGGACTGATGCACAAATGAAATAAAAAGTGTGGACAAACAAAAAAGATAGCTGTGCAGAAAGGAAGGAACAAGAGGATTTGTGCTTTGAAAAAAGCAGTTGGTTTGCACAGCGGCGTACACACAGCAATGCAGCTATCAGGGAGCCTTCTAGGGCAGCCCAATGAGCTACAGCGCTGAGGGGAAAAAAAAAAAAAAAAAAAATTCCACTGTCCCTGCACACCGAGGGTGGTGTTGGACAGTGCAAATCGCTGCAGCACAAGCGGTTTTGTGGTTAATGGACCCTGCCTAACGCTATCCCTGCTTCTGACAAAGCGGCAGCAACCTCTCCCTAAGCTCAGATCAGCAGCAGTAAGATGGCGGTCGGCGGGAACGCCTCTTTATAGCCCCTGTGACGTCGCAGACAGCAAGCCAATCACTGCAATGCCCTTCTCTAAGATGGTGGGGACCAGGACCTATGTCATCACGCTGCCCACACTCTGCGTTTACCTTCATTGGCTGAGAAATGGCGCTTTTCGCGTCATTGAAACGCGACTTTGGCGCGAAAGTCGCGTACCGCATGGCCGACCCCGCACAGGGGTCGGATCGGGTTTCATGAAACCCCGACTTAGCCAAAAGTCGGCGACTTTTGAAAATGTTCGACCCGTTTCGCTCAACCCTAATGTTCAGTTATGCACTCAATACTTGGTCGGGAATCCTTTGGCAGAAATGACTGCTTCAATGCGGCGTGGCATGGAGGCAATCAGCCTGTGACACTGCTGAGATGTTATGGAGGCCCAGGATGCTTCAATAGCGGCCTTAAGCTCATCCAGAGTGTTGGGTCTTGCGTCTCTCAACTTTCTCTTCACAATATCCCACAGATTCTCTATGGGGTTCAGGTCAGGAGAGTTGGCAGGCCAATTGAGCACAGTAATACCATGGTCAGTAAACCATTTACCAGTGGTTTTGGCACTGTGAGCAGGTGCCAGGTCGTGCTGAAAAATGAAATCTTCATCTCCATAAAGCATTTCAGCCGATGGAAGCATGAAGTGCTCCAAAATCTCCTGATAGCTAGCTGCATTGACCCTGCCCTTGATGAAACACAGTGGACCAACACCAGCAGCTGACATGGCACCCCACACCATCACTGACTGTGGGTACTTGACACTGGACTTCAGGCATTTTGGCATTTCCTTCTCCCCAGTCTTCCTCCAGACTCTGGCACCTTGATTTCCGAATGACATGCAAAATTTGCTTTCATCAGAAAAAAGTACTTGGGACCACTTAGCAACAGTCCAGTGCTGCTTCTCTGTAGCCCAGGTCAGGCGCCTCTGCCGCTGTTTATGGTTCAAAAGTGGCTTTACCTGGGGAATGCGGCACCTGTAGCCCATTTCCTGCACACGCCTGTGCACGGTGGCTCTGGATGTTTCCACACCAGACTCAGTCCACTGCTTCCTCAGGTTCCCCAAGGTCTGGAATCGGTCCTTCTCCACAATCTTCCTCAGGGTCCGGTCTCCTCTTCTCGTTGTACAGCGTTTTCTGCTACATTGTTTCCTTCCAACAGACTTACCATTGAGGTGCCTTGATACAGCACTCTGGGAACAGCCTATTAGTTGAGAAATTTCTTTCTGGGTCTTACCCTCTTGCTTGAGGGTGTCAATGATGGCCTTCTTGACATCTGTCAGGTCGCTAGTCTTACCCATGATGGGGGTTTTGAGTAATGAACCAGGCAGGGAGTTTATAAAAGCCTCAGGTATCTTTTGCATGTGTTTAAAGTTAATTAGTTGATTCAGAAGATTAGGGTAATAGGTCGTTTAGAGAACCTTTTCTTGATATGCTAATTTATTGAGACAGGTTTTTTGGGTTATCAGGAGTTGTATGCCAAAATCATCAGTATTAAAACAATAAAAGACCTGACAAATTTCAGTTGGTGGATAATGATTCTATAATATATGAAAGTTTAATTGTAATCGTTACATTATGGTAAATAATGAAATTTTACACTATATGCTAATTTTTTGAGAAGGACCTGTAAGATAGTCGGGTTTCGCGAAACACGGCTCGACTCTAAAAAGGTCAAGGTCGCTCAACCCTAGTCACTACTACTATAAACTGATATGGTCTTCTATAATCTCTCGATCCATTATTTACCTATGTTATACTGTAAATAAGGTATATAAACGTTAATTCTAAAAAATATTTCTATATTTAGAGAATCAATCTATAAGATATTCACTACTATATTTCTATATTATTCTATATGTGTCAGATCATGGAGTGTTTTTCTGCTTGTTAGTACTTTGTTATCATGTCCCAATGTGACTAGAAGTTTTAATTGTTGTGTCATTGAATTTATTAATCATATCTTACAATATAGAAATAACATTTCATATTTTTTATTATTCCTGATTGTTTGCTCCTTAATAATCGCTATTGGTTCTTAAGATTTAACTAATAAGGGACACACAAACAAAAAATACTTTTTTGTATTTGCTTTTAATTATTTTTAGCAGTTTTATAGGAACAAAAAAAATCTGACTTTTTCTTCACCTCAGTATACAGGAAACATAAAAATACATTGAAATGTACAATATATCTATGAGTACATACATAATCTGCTTCTGCTTACACTGCCTGCAATACAAGTCAAGATTACCAAATTCTCCTATATTTATCGCTATGAGTTGTGACTCAGATAAAGGTGCTAACTACTAACATTGAGATGTGAGTTTGGTTCTTGGACCAGTGATAGGAAGGAGAAGTGCATATTATAATTATTTTATGAAGAAAGAAGCGGCACAACCTTGAGGAGGAGGAGCTACGGAGCAATGAAGACGTCGGTGAGAGGTGAGTATTTAGACTGAGCGAGACAGTCCCGCTGAATCCGGGACAGTTGGGGGCTATGTTCATATAGCTCCCCATGGCTTTGTGTCTACTAGCCTGGTCTCAGTCTGTCTCAGCCCTTATCCACAGGCACGTCTCATGACAAATGGTAAAGTTTTAAAGGAAATCTGTCACTCCCTTGATGATTTTGTTCTATTACTATGGGCATACAGGTAATAGTATAGTTAAACCAGTCTTACCTGTATGCCTCATAGCTGTGGTGCAAATCTTCAGAAATTAATTTCTAATGTTTTATGTTAATGATTTCTTCCAGGCTCCGGGGTGTGCGGTGCTTGGAAGAAATCACTACCTCCTGACTTTATTATAATGGTACCCCCTTCCATCAGCATCACGCTGACCTGTTCAGTGCTGTAATTAAACACATGCGCTATGCAAGCGCCCAGATAAGCGAAGCCGGTTCTCCCACCTATGGGCAGTGTCTGCATTGATCTTCTGCTCGGGCGCCAGCGCATCTCTGCTAACTTTATTGAGAGTTTATACAGACAGACAGTGCTTCAGGTGTGAAAAGAGCAATCTGTAATAGTTCAGTGTGCAAAGGCTGAAATTGTTCTAGGCAGCACAGACCATGATTACATAGGACAATGTGCTCCAAAGAATGATGAATTTTGCGCAGCAAATGTTTCACAAGAGTGTTTTGCACATTCATTGGGTGATCGGTGTTACAGCCGTGTCCCAGATCTAGGCTTTGCTCCCTTCATGCTAGTCCACTAAACTTTCTTGTGCTCCATGTCAGACTTTGCAAGTAGCCTTGCGTGTTTTCATGTGATCATCTACCAAGGCCTACCAAGGCACACACCTGTGTCTTGGAATTAAGACTTTTATTTAATCTGTACACATCTCCTGACTGCCTTTGGCTTCCAGTACCTCCAGTTACAAGGTCTTCGGATTTCAGTACCTCTGCAACCTGACTGTGATCTCCAGGACATCTCCTGTATGGCTACGGCTTCCATTACATCTGCTATTTTTCTGAGTATAACTTCCAGTACCTCTGCTACTTGTTCCCCAAGACCTCTACTACATGTCTGCCTGCTGCTTCCAGAACATGTCCCGGCCATCTGTGGCTTCCAGTACCTCTCCTACCTGTCTCCAGTCTCCAGGGCTTCTCCTGCTGTACTGCAGCTTCAAATATCTCTGCTACCTGTTTCTGGTCTTCCAGGACCTCTGCTATATTTCCGCCTGAGGCACCCAGGACATCTACTGTGGCTTCTAGGATCTTTTCTACCTGTTGTATTTTCCAGCACCTCTGTAACGTGTCTCCCGTGTGCCCGTGTGCCACACCTGCCTGCTGCTACAGTGCCCGTGGCCCGTGTGCCCACCCAGACTTTCAACTTTGAAGATCTACATCACACAGTGAGCCTAAGAATCAGCAGCTTGCTTAGACTAAACGATTATCATGTATGATGCAGTGACCCCTGTTACAGGTAGGGGGCGCTGCATGGTCTCCTCAGAATATGCACAGAGGCGTATTGAGGCCATGGGAATGCATGGCAATTGCAGGCATAACTGTGATGATGAGACAACGTCCGGCATGATTTTAAATTAAATAACCGGTATGTGTCGCTGAGGGAGTCTGCGCTGTAAGCCTGAAGTAAGGTTATTCTGGGACCTGTAGTTCCACAAGTATTTGTGTAGTTTTAAAGGGAGGCTTACTCGGAGAGCTGGGTGGGTCTGACTAACCACACACCTTCTATCTATGGGAGTAGTTACAACTACATAATGTGACCATGGTGTCAGTATCTAGTCCTGGAATCTGTTTCTCTTGCCCTTAGTTAACATGGATCTTGATGTTTCACGTCGGCCATCTTGCTTCCTGCCAAAGCTGTATATAAAGCCATCACCTGTTCTGTTTCATTGCTTGTGTATTATGTTTTGGACCGTGTTCCTCTGCAGTCCCAAGCCTGGACTTACGATCCTTGTTGGTCCTTTCCTTACGGCGGAGTCCTCTGC
This sequence comes from Ranitomeya imitator, assembly GCF_032444005.1. Taxonomy (NCBI): domain Eukaryota; kingdom Metazoa; phylum Chordata; class Amphibia; order Anura; family Dendrobatidae; genus Ranitomeya; species Ranitomeya imitator. The sequence continues at coordinate 635,125,931 of NC_091286.1, forward strand.
CAACCTGCACGTCTGGATCCCTGCCTGCTAACCAAGTGATTGCTGAACACCTGACTTCAGAAACTTCTGCCTGACCACACCTGCCGTGAAGTAAGAACTCCAGCCAGCTAGTGTGTTTCCTCTGCTCTGCAAGAGACTGTGTCAGTGCTGGACATTCTTGTGCACTCATTGCTCAGTGACTTTGCATGCTGTGTCACAGAGTATCAGCTCTGCTGTTACCGTTTATCGGATTGACTGAACATTTATCTGGACTTATATGCTATATTGCATTCAGATCACAAATACAATATTGCTTGTTCAAACCTTTGTGTCTGCAGTCTCTTTGACCTAGCCAGTGGTGTCCAGTTGTATCCACTAGTATCGTGACAGGATACACAAGCCATAAAGATGGATGCCGCTGGGTCAGAGACTTTAGAGGTGCGTGTTAAGAAGCTAATATCACTGCCACTGTACACGCTGAGGTGCAGACATGGAAGAGCAGAATGGAAGGCCTAGAGGGGCAGACTAAATATGATATACAAGTGCTCAGTCAGACCCTTCAGGAATTACGTGGCCGAGTTGCGGCCCTGGAGGCACAACCTCGGGCTTCTGTTCCTGCTATCCCCAAACTACTGCCATTTAGGTTTGGTGGCGACCGAGACAAATACCATGGATTTCTGAACCAGTGTCATTTATACTTTTCTGCACATGTCACACAGTTTCCCACGAACCGATCAAAAGTATTGACTATTATCATGTTGCTGACTAACAAGGCTCTTGCCTTGGCAAACCCTCTGATAGAATCGCAGGATGCATGTCTGAACGACTTCAATATGTTTATCGCCGTCATGGGGCAGATGTTTGATGATCCGAACCGTGGCCTTATAGCGGAGACGGCCCTGCTGAATTTGCATCAAGGTAAACGCCCAGTGACTGAGTATGCTATGGATTTTAGAAGGTGGGCTCAGGATACCACCTGGAATAGTGCAGCAAAGTGCTCAATATTTAAGAAGGGGTTGTCCAGTTCTATCAAGGACGAGCTTGCACGTGCGGAGGCTCCCACTGCTCTAGGTGATTTCATCAATCACTGTATTCGCCTAGACGCTCGCATCTCCGAATGAAAACTAGAAAGGTGGTCTGAGATGAACCGCAGCAATAAATCGGTTCTTCCTATCTTTCCAAAGGAGATTCCGGACCCAAGTCCTCAGGAGTTCGCACCTGAGCCGATGCAGGTAAATTCCCTACGAAGTCGAGTAAGTGATGAACGGATGGAATTTCGTTTCAAGGAGAATTTATGTTTTTACTGCGGGAAGTCAGGACATTTTATTATCAACTGCCCCAGTCGTTCTCGCAGGACAACCGCAGCCGTGGTAGAACGCGACTTCTCTGAATCATACTCCATGACTTCCGAATCAGGGCCACCCAAAATTGCAGCAACTGTTCCGGATTATGACTTTTCAGATATGAACTCTGTTACATCTGAAACGGTACTACCCATTAATGCTGTTATTCTATCTTCTGCAGTTTCATACCCTTTCAATAAGAAAAAAGACTCACATTGTTACCTCCCTATCAAGATCTGGATTGACTCCCGTTGGGTGAACAGTTCCACCATGATAGAATCTGGGGCCAGTGATAACTTCATGGACACGTCTTTTGCTAAGGAATATGGAATCCAATCACAGCGAAGAGTATCTTCAATTCTGATGGAGACTGTGGATGGATCCCCATTGACCTCGAGGCCAGTAGACCAGCAGACTGAATCACTGAAGGTCCTCATGGGAGATGATCACCATGAGAAATTGCCCTTCCTTCTGATTTCCTCTCCACATTTCCCTATCATCTTGGGTTTACCCTGGTTGCAGGCTCAAAATCCCATCATTGACTGGGAGACAAAGAGATTGATCTTCCCAACTAAGGCGGTAACTTCTGGGAATTTGATTGATCCATCTCCGGGCGACCCATCATCAGACCTAAGGTTACCGGCAGTTTATAAAGAATTTTCGGATGTGTGCGATAAAAAGAATGCAGACAAATTGCCACCACACCGCCCTTATGACTGCCCAATCGAGCTTCTGCCTGCTGCTACCATTCCCTTTGGAAATATTTATCTATTGTCCAGTCCTGAGCTCAAGACTCTCAAAGAATATATTGATGAAAACATGTCTAAGGGATTCATACGCTCCTCGTCCACTCAAGCCGGTGCACCCATCTTTTTCGTTAAAAAGGATGGATCTCTCAGACCCTGTGTTGATTACCGGGAAATTATCAAGGTAACCATCAAGAACCGCTACCCCCTACCATTAATTCCGGAGCTTCTCGAGAGAGTTCGTCAGGGCAAGGTCTTTTCAAAATTGGACCTACGCGGGGCATACAATCTAGTCCGTATAAGACCTGGAGACGAATGGAAAACAGCATTTAGGTCTCAATATGGACACTTTGAGTATTTGGTCATGCCATTTGGACTTTGCAATGCCCCAGCAACTTTTCAACACCTAGTAAATTATATTTTAGAGACATTCTTGATCTTTTTGTCGTAATGTATTTGGATCACATTCTGATTTTTTTTCTAGCTCCATGGAAGAACATCAGCAAAATGTCAAGACTGTCTTGCAGTGTTTGAGGGAACACCATCTGTACATCAAGCTGGGGAAATGCGAATTTCACAAGTCGGAGATCCAATTCTTAGGATATGTAATTTCTCCACTGGGTCTGAGTATGGATAACAGCAAGATCAAGGCGATTCAGGAGTGGCCAATCCCCAAGAACGTCAAGGAGGTCGAACGTTTCATAGGATTTGTTAACTTCTACAGACATTTCGTCAAGAAGTTCTCTGACATCGTCTCGCCCATCACCCGGTTGACACAGAAGAAGACAGCATTTATTTGGTCCCCTCAAGCCTAAGAAGCATTCTCTCGGCTCAAGACCAAGTTCACGTCAGCACCAGTACTGATCCACCCTGACCCAGACTTGCCTTCATTATTGAAGTAGATGCCTCAAACTGTGCCATCGGGGCTATACTGTCCCAAAGAGCAGGTGAGAAGAATTTACTTCATCCTTGTGCTTTTCTTTCCAAGCGACTGTCTCCTGACGAAAAGAACTACGATGTAGGAAATAAAGAATTACAGGCGATCATCGCCGCCTTCAAGGAGTGGAGACATCTTCTACAAGGAGCTTCACAGCCGATCGTTGTCCTCACGGATCACCGCAACCTTGAGTTCATCAGGTCAGCAAGATGCCTGACCCACGGCAGGCCCGCTGGAGTCTTTTCCTTAATCAATTTAATTTTACAATCTCTTATAGACCAGGTTCTTGCAATGGAAAAGCAGATGCTCTATCCCGGATGTACTCCGCTGACGCTGTTCCAGAAGCTCCACCTAAGACCATACTTTCTGATTGCAATTTTGTAGGTGTCATTCATAACCAAGATTTGTTGCAGGTCATCAAAGAAGCTTGCAACTCTGATCTTTTCCTGTCTCAGCCATCTGATGAGGTAAGCCTGCTTTTTAGGAATAGAGTTTGGACCCGGGAACGGCGCCTCTACATTCCTGAAGCCGTGATGTTAAGAGTGTTGAGATTGGTTCATGACTCTAAGGTTGCAGGGCACAGAGGAATTCAGAAGACTCAAGAATTCTTATCTCGCTTCTTCTGGTGGCCAGATTTTCAGAAGGATGTTCAGAAGTACGTTTCATCTTGTGAGGTATGTGCCAAATTCAAGGTCCCACGTGCCTCCCCTACTGGTCTGTTACAGCCTTTGCCGGTGCCATCTCGCCCGTGGGGATCCATTTCTATGGACTTTATTGTAGAACTGCCCCTTTCCGAGGGAAAGAGTACGATTTTGGTGGTGGTCGATCGCCTGACCAAGGCGGCCCATTTCATCCCTTGTTCCGCTTTACCCTCTGCAAAGGACACTGCTGACCTAATTATCCAGAACATCTTTCGTCTGCATGGGGTTCCAGATGAAGCTGTTTTAGACCGTGGAGTTCAATTTACTTCAAAGTTTTGGCAAAGCTTTTGTTCGGCATTAGGCATAGAAGTTAACTTATCTTCTGCTTTCCACCCACAGTCCAACGGGCAGACAGAACGTACCAATCAAACACTGGAGCAATACCTTCACTGCTACGTTTGCCATTTGCAAGATGATTGGGTAAGGCTAGTCCCATTGGCTGAATTTTCTTATAACAACTCCCAGAGTGCCTCCACCAAGCAGTCTCCATTCTACGCTAACCTGGGATATCACCCTAGCATTCTTCCCAGATTACCAGTAGATACATCTTTACCAGCAGTTGCCAACAGGATCTCTTCACTTCAACAGAACCTTGAACTTCTGAAAGAGACTTTGGGTTCCGCACAAGATAGGTACAAGAATGCAGCTGACAGATTTCGCAAACCAACACCAACATTTAAGGTAGGAGATTTAGTTTGGTTATCTACAAAGAATTTAAAGATGAAGATCCCTTCCCCTAAGTTGGGACAGAAGTACATCGGTCCTTATAGGATTAGTGGTCTGGTAGGTGCTGTTGCATGTCGCTTAAAACTCCCAAGAACAATGAAGATACATCCTGTCTTTCATACTTCCCTACTAAGGGCAGTAGTACCAAATCCTTTCCCAGGACGTTCATCTCCTCCTCCCGATCCCGTTCTTGTGGATGGTCAAGAGCAGTTCATCGTTGAGAGGATTCTGGATTCAAGAATCTACAGAAATCGATTGCAGTATTTGATTAAATGGCAAGGCTATTCTTCAGAGGAGAATTCCTGGGAACCCGTGGATAATATTAACACCTCCCGACTGATTGAGCAGTTCCATCAAAGGTGCCCTTGCAAACCTGGTTTGGGGTTGTCCAGAGGCTGTTCTTGAGGTGGGAGTAATGTCAGTATCTAGTCCTGGAATCTGTTTCTCTTGCCCTTAGACTTGCCCTTAGTTAACATGGATCTTGATGTTTCACGTCGGCCATCTTGCTTCCTGCCAAAGCTGTATATAAAGCCAGCACCTGCTCTGTTTCATTGCTTGTGTATTATGTTTTGGACCGTGTTCCTCTGCAGTCCCAAGCCTAGACTTACGATCCTTGTTGGTCCTTTCCTAACGGCGGAGTCCTCTGCCAACCTGCTCGTCTGGATCCCTGCCTGCTGACTGAGTGATTGCTGAACACCTGTCTTCAGAAACTTCTGTCTGACCACACCTGCGGTGATGTAAGAACTGCAGCCAGCTAGTGTGTACCTCTGCTCTGCAAGAGACTGTGTCAGTGCTGGACATTCTTGTGCACTTATTGCTCAGTGACTTTGCATGCTGTGTCGCAGAGTATCAGCTCTGCTGTTACCGTTTATCGGATTGACTGAACATTTATCTGGACTTATATGCTATATTGCATTCAGATCACAAATACAATATTGCTTGTTCAAACCTTTGTGTCTGCAGTCTCTTTGACCTAGCCACTGGTGTCCAGTTGTATCCACGAGTATCGTGACACATGGTGTGGTCAAATGGGAGAGTGTATGGACCGGATTGGCCTGTGTGTAAGGTCCTGGAAGACCTATGTGTTGGAGGTGCTAACTTCCTGAAGAGCACATGCTGAGGCTTTGGACCTGGTGGCCTGTGTGTTGGACGGCTCCAAGTGGGAACGGGCATCCTGAGCAGCACACAGAGGGGCCGTGTTTGCAGAGTCAGTGATGGCACTGCGTTTGGGGGAACTGTGGATCTGGACTGTCGGGAGTGCATTGGTCACAGGGACGATGATCGCAGTTTGGCAGCTTCCCCAGGAGAGAGGACTGACAAGGAGTCAGTGGGTGGAGCAGGAGCTCCTCTAAGGTACCTCCACAGACTGTTGGTGCTTATTATGTTCCATGAACTAATGAGACTGTGATTCAGCGGTGCAGGGCACCCACAGGGACTAGTTAGAGGAGAACTGGTGTGTGTAGTGCCTGCAACCCGTAATGCTGTGTGTGTGATGTGTAGCACGGCGGTTTATGCTGCATAAACTAAACCGCATGGACTGTTTAAGTAGAAGATCGTGCCTGAATATTGCGGCCAAATGAGTGTCTCCCAACCTGTTAGTGATCTCTGCATCACATCTGCAACAAGCTTTCAAAGGCTAATCGTGCAGTGCAAATGCATCTAATGGCAGTAGTGAAACACTCAAAGTTTTCGTTTTTCATGGAGAGAGTCACATGCATGGTCTCTACCTCTTTGGAGTGAGAAAAGGGTAAAATGGGACCCCTCCATTGTCCCCGTAGGTTTGAAGTCCTGAAAATGCAGATTAAAAAAAGCAGCCTTAGGGCAGTCTATCACAATACAAGCCCCTTTTGATTCTGTGTCTGTAAATCTTTTTTCTTTTTCTTTTCCACGGTACGTCTAGAACACAGTGTGGGTATTACCATTATGAATGGTCTGAGAAGACAGCCCAAACCACAGCAGAGGAACAGCACTGCGTGACAAAAACCGACCTACTCCTTTCAACTTGTGCTAGTGATTGTGTACTAGCTAAGCCCGGCTCGCCACATATTCAATTATACCATTCACACTCTCAGTCAAGAGCTCAAAGGTAACAGCTGACTCCGGAATGAACTACGATTTTCCTTTCTTCTCCTTATAGCCAGATTGATAGTTTGATGTGAACGAGGTCAGACTGGATCGGTCTAAAGCAAGGTCACCGTTCATGCCGAATAAAGCTGTCTCAGACGTTTTATAGCCGGTGAAATTGGAAGAATGTTGGTTTTAATTACACCTACGTCCTAGTATTAAAACACTGGACGAGGAGTATCTGCCGCTATGGTCCCAGGGACCCCCAGATAGATTATTATGGCTGACTGGTACCATATGTTACCAGAGGATGACATTAATACTGAGATATAAAACGTGCAGGGAATGTATACCTCTATGTAAAAGATAAAACTGGCTTCTTTTTTTTTGCATAGTTTGGTGTTAAGCAATACATTCAATGGTGGATTATAAAAAAAAGTTACCCGGTTGATTTATGAAGCTATTTCCAATATATGTGGTGTTACTGACAAGAGGCACATTACTGGAGGAAGAGGAAAAAAAAAGGTAATTGCTGCAGGGTCGCTCGCTGGTATGGTTATTAACTCCGGTTGTTGTATAGATAACCCTGAGTGGAATCTGCTGAGACTGATGCTCATATTGTGACCTGGTGATGTGTGAAGCATGTATGGTCATCTGGTGAAGCGTGAAGTGCATATGGTCACCTGGTGGTGAGTGAAGCATGTATGGTCACCTGGTGATGAGTAAAGCGAGTATTGTCACCTGGTGATGTGTGAAGCGAGTATTGTCACCTGGTGATGAGTGAAGTGAGTATTGTCACCTTGTGAAGCGTGAACAGCCTATGGTCACCTGGTGATGAGTGAAGCGCGTATTGTCACCTGGTGATGAGTGAAGCAAATATTGTGACCTGGTGAAGTGTGAAGTGCATATGGTCACCTGGTGATGAGTGAAGCGAGTATTGTGATATGTGAAGTGAGTATTGTCACTTGATGATGTTTGAAGCACGTATGGTGATGCGTGAAGGGAGTATTGTTACCTGGTGATGCATGGTTCCCACCGTGAAGCATGGAGGAGGAGGTGTGATGGTGTGGGGGTGCTTTGCTGGTGACACTGTTGGGGATTTATTCAAAATTGAAGATGCATGTAAAGAAGCTGCGGAGACACCATCACGTGTTTCTCAACGCAAGCAGTGAATAGCCAGGCCTTTCCCCGGGAAGGAACAACCACGGGAAGGGCAGCATCCTATGAAGGAAAGCCACCTATGCCAAGCATGGTATCCATCCACAGACAGCTGTTTCGGGGTTTTTGCCCCTCATCAGTGTGGAGTAGGAATCTGGCTATTAGGAGCAGTGCCTAGTAAAAAGGCTATAAAGGCACAGATGATTGGCCTCGGGGAGACCAAAACATCCAACACTGCGGAGACACCATCACGTGTTTCTCGACGCAAGCAGTGAATAGCCAGGCCTTTCCCCGGGAAGGAACAACCACGGGAAGGGCAGCATCCTATGAAGGAAAGCCACCTATGCCAAGCATGGTATCCATCCACAGACATATACTGAACCAGCATGGCTACCACAGCATCTTGCAGCGGCATGCTATTCCATCCGGTTTGCGTTTAGTTGGACCATCATTTATTTTTCAACAGAACAATGACCCCAAACACACCTCCAGGCTGTGTAAGGGCTATTTGACCAAGAAGGAGTGTGATGGGGTGCTTTGCCAGATGACCTGACCTCTTCAGTCACCAGACCTGAACCCAATCGAGATGGTTTGGGGTGAGCTGGACTGCAGAGTGAAGGCAAAAGGGCCAACAAGCATCTCTGGGAACTCCTTCAAGATTGTTGGAAGACCATTCCCGGTGACTACCTCTTGAAGCTCATCAACAGAATGCCAAGAGTGTGCAAAGCAGTCATCAAAGCAAAAGGTGGTTTCTTTGAAGAACCTAGAATATAAGACATAATTTCAGTTGTTTCACACTTTTTTGTTAAGTATATAATTCCACATGTGTTGATTCATAGTTTTGATGCCTTCAGTGTGAATGTACAATTTTTATAGTCATGAAAATGCAGAAAGCTCTTTAAATGAGAAGGTATGTCCAAACTTTTGGTCTGTACTGTGCGTGTTTGTGTGTGTGTGTGTGTATATATATATATATATATATATATATATATATAATTTTTTTTTTAACCTTTATATCATGGAATATAATGTAGCCCCCCTCGCAGAATATAATGCAGACCCTCATAGAATATAGTGCAGCACCCCACAAAATATAATGCAACCCCCTCATAGGATATAATGCAGCCCCCCATAGAATATAATGTAGCACCCTCATATGTAATAATGCAGACCCCCTCATGCAGTATAATGCAGCCCCTCCACACAGAATATAATGTAGCCCCCTCAGAGTATAATGCAGCCCCCCAGAGAATATACTGTAGCCCCTCATAGAGCTTAATGCAGCCCCCTCATATAGTATTATGTAGCCCCCCCAGAATATAATGCAGCCCCCACACAGAATATATTGCAGCCCCCCCCACAGAAAATAATGTAGCCACCTCAAAGTATAACACAGCTCCCCTCATAGGGTATAATGCAGCACCCCTCCACATCCATCATTGCCTCCTCCCTTACCACCATTGTCCATTCCACCACCACCACCATCATTTTCCTTTCCACCACCTCCATCATTGCTTTCTCCCCCACCACCCCATCATTGCCCATTCCAACACCTCCATCATTGCCTCCCCCTATCACCACCAACATCATTGTCCTTTCCACCACCTCCATAATTGCCTCCTCCCTTACCACCATTGTCCTTTCCACCACCTCCATCATTGCTTTCTCCCCCACCACCCCATCATTGCCCATTCCAACACCTCCATCATTGCCTCCCCCTATCACCAACATCATTGTCCTTTCCACCACCTCCATCATTGCCTCCTCACCCACCACCCCATCATCCTTTCCACCACCACCAACTTTGCCTTCTCCCCACCATTCCCATCACTGCTCTCTCCATCACCCACATCATTGCCAATCTCCAATACACACACACACACACACACACACACACACACACACACACACACACACACACAATATTTGAAGGGTTTCTGAGGGATGTTATTCTGGATTATCTCAATGAGAATAACTGTTTAACTCCATATCAGCATGGGTTTATGAGAAATCGCTCCTGTCAAACCAATCTAATCAGCTTTTATGAAGAGGTAAGCTATAGACTGGACCACGGTGAGTCATTGGACGTGGTATATCTCGATTTTTCCAAAGCGTTTGATACCGTGCCGCACAAGAGGTTGGTACACAAAATGAGAATGCTTGGTCTGGGGGAAAATGTGTGTAAATGGGTTAGTAACTGGCTTAGTGATAGAAAGCAGAGGGTGGTTATAAATGGTATAGTCTCTAACTGGGTCGCTGTGACCAGTGGGGTACCGCAGGGGTCAGTATTGGGACCTGTTCTCTTCAACATATTCATTAATGATCTGGTAGAAGGTTTACACAGTAAAATATCGATATTTGCAGATGATACAAAACTATGTAAAGCAGTTAATACAAGAGAAGATAGTATTCTGCTACAGATGGATCTGGATAAGTTGGAAACTTGGGCTGAAAGGTGGCAGATGAGGTTTAACAATGATAAATGTAAGGTTATACACATGGGAAGAAGGAATCAATGTCACCATTACACACTGAATGGGAAACCACTGGGTAAATCTGACAGGGAGAAGGACTTGGGGATCCTAGTTAATGATAAACTTACCTGGAGCAGCCAGTGCCAGGCAGCAGCTGCCAAGGCAAACAGGATCATGGGGTGCATTAAAAGAGGTCTGGATACACATGATGAGAGCATTATACTGCCTCTGTACAAATCCCTAGTTAGACCGCACATGGAGTACTGTGTCCAGTTTTGGGCACCGGTGCTCAGGAAGGATATAATGGAACTAGAGAGAGTACAAAGGAGGGCAACAAAATTAATAAAGGGGATGGGAGAACTACAATACCCAGATAGATTAGCGAAATTAGGATTATTTAGTCTAGAAAAAAGACGACTGAGGGGCGATCTAATAACCATGTATAAGTATATAAGGGGACAATACAAATATCTCGCTGAGGATCTGTTTATACCAAGGAAGGTGACGGGCACAAGGGGGCATTCTTTGCGTCTGGAGGAGAGAAGGTTTTTCCACCAACATAGAAGAGGATTCTTTACTGTTAGGGCAGTGAGAATCTGGAATTGCTTGCCTGAGGAGGTGGTGATGGCGAACTCAGTCGAGGGGTTCAAGAGAGGCCTGGATGTCTTCCTGGAGCAGAACAATATTGTATCATACAATTATTAGGTTCTGTAGAAGGACGTAGATCTGGGTATTTATTATGATGGAATATAGGCTGAACTGGATGGACAAATGTCTTTTTTCGGCCTTACTAACTATGTTACTATGTTACTATGTTACTATGTTACACACACACACACACACACACACACACCTGACACCGGGCAGGCCCCCCTGACTCAGGGGTCCCATAGCTGCTGGGAGTGCCACTATTAGAGACACTCCACTGGCTGGGGGCCCATGGAGCAGTGGGGGTCCTAGGCAGCAGCTGGCCAGTATGCCAGCAGGTGTCAGTGCCTGGGAATTCTCCAGTTCTCTGGTGGGCCAGTCCAACCCTGACTGAGCCCCTCCTCCAATTGGTGCTGCACCGCTGTTTCTGTTTTCTTTCTTCTGTGCCCTGCTACCAATCCAACTCCATGAAAAGAAACTGAACATCACTCGGATCAATGTTATTCATTGGAGCAGTGCAAATGAGCGATTTTTTTTTTTTTTTTTACTAACCAAATCTGCCTGTCAAGAAGTCGCAACATGCACTAATTTCGTCCGTAAATCAGATGAAACTCACTCATTTAAGGCTATGGGTTCACAAATATATTCGATGACGTACCGAGACACCCTATAGCCTCCGATTTTCATGGATACATTTCATTTCTGTAACATGGGAAATAGTGATGAGCAAACGTTCTTGAAAAGGTGTTATCCGAGCATGCTTGGGTGCTAATCGAGTGTCATCGGCGAGCTCGAAAAATATGTTCGAGTGCCCGCGGCTGCATGTCTCGGGGCTGTTCAACCGCAGCTACACATGCAGGGATTGTCTAACAAGCAGGAAATCCCTGTATGTGTTGTGGAAGTCAAACAGCCGTGAGACATGCAGCCACGGGGATTCAACATATTATTCGAGCACACCGGACACATTCGATTAGCACTCGAGCATGCCCGGATAACAATCGCTCATCACTAATTGGAAACTGTAAATGGTCCTGTAAATGAGTAATGGCTGCTTAGTGAAAAATGGAAAGTACATGGATGACAAGTGGGAGAAAAATTGTCAAACTTTTCTGGATAAAACTCTGAATGATTTTTTTATAAGCTCATGTGAATCTTTCCTAAGGCTTCCTTCCCACGATGAGTTTTTGCGGAGTTTCTGATGTTGCAGATTTTCTGCACCTATTAAGTAAATAGGTTGCTTGCATTTTTTCATTATATTTATGTTTTTTTTTTCATATGCATTTTATCACTCTTTTATCTCTTGTTGGTATGTCATGTTTTAAAGAGACCCCGTCAACATGATTTTGCAAATTAAAGTACACCCATAGCCATACTGGCGCTGTGATGCTGATTAAAATGATAACTGCTGTGAAGAAATCCATTTGGTGGTTTCTGTGTAATCTTTGTGTGAAGTCTTCATTTGATGATATTTTCGTGCATCGGGGTGGGCCGGTGGACAGGGTCTTTTCTTGCTGCTTTAGTCCCTTATTCATTTTTCCTGTGCGAATGACCGTGACCTGTCTCCTATTTTAAATATCGCACCGACACAACAATTGTTGAGGTCTCTAAAAAATACATGGCCTCCAACAAATGGCGCCAGCGGCGGTGCATGCTCAGTTGCATTTCCAAGCTATTCTCTTCTTCTTAATCTGTGCATGCGCTGCCCACTGCCTTCACTAGCAAGACTTGTGAGTTTTCCACTTCTATTGCAAGTCAATGGGAAAAATCCGTACATAAAACTCAGAGTACCTGCAAGGGAAATTGACATGTTGCGGAATTGAAACAAAGACCGCAGATCAGCTTGTGATGAGTAAAAATAAGCAGAGTGGGCATCAGATTTTTATAAATCCCATCCACTTTGTTGGAACTGTAGGACGTTGCGTTTTTGACGCAGTGAAAATACACAGTGTCAAATCCTCATTAAAAACTCATCTTGTGCACACAGCCTAAGGGCGCATTCAGAGGGCAGTATAAATCAGTCCGATATAGGACCACAATGCACGGACTAGCCGCAGCTCTCCTGACCCAAGCGTGACAACCCCATAGACACGCATGAAGCCGTTGCGCTGTGGTCTGGAGGCCTTCGGCTAGTCCATGCATTGCGATCCAATGTTGGACAGATTTACACGGATGTCTGAATACAAATTTACTCTTCTACCAACTGGGCCTACACAACAGAACGTCTCTCAGAAAATGTTCTTTCTTACTTCTGATTCTGACAAATGAAAACACTGAGAAATTCTGTGGCCAATGCCCAGTTGTATGAAGGGAAGATTTTCAGTATGAATTTCCAGGGCGCCTAACTTTGGAAACTGTTCCAAAATCAATTTTGTAAGATACTCATTAAAATGTCCATCGACCGCTCCTATTTAAAGGGAACCTGTCATCAGGTTGCCTTTGCGCCGGAAAGCACCTATTACTATGTTCCGAGACTAATCACCATTCTAAGGGTATGTTCACACGTTGCCTTTTTGAAGAGTTTTTGCAGCATATTTGGTGCATGAAATATGTTTTATGGTACCAAGCACAATAAATAAGATTTCTGAAATCTAATGCGTATGCTGATTTTTTTTTTTTAAAAACGCTCTTAAAATTAAAGCACCACTCCAATGTTTTTTTTTTAATTTCAGATTTGGAGTGGTGCCATGAAAGTAAGTTCCCTGACAATAGTCTTATACTTACCAGCTACAGTCTTCATTATTTTCCTGCCCCGCTGTGGTCCCCCAAAATCAGAGGTAACGGTCACGAACTCTCAATGCAAGTCTATCAGAACCTCGCTGTGTTCCTCATTCTTGCTCTCAAAAACTTACATTGAGTTGTCTGGATGAGCCAGCAAATATGGGAGCAATCCAGCAAGTCAAAACTGCTTGAGACCGACCGGAAGGGCGCCAATAAAAGATGAAGACGGCGGCTGGTAAGAATGAGACTAAATGCACCATTCCTGAGCTGCAATAAAAAAAATGCTGGAGTGGTGCTATGATAAATCTGGACCAATAATGTTCTCGCGCCTATATAATTTGCTGTTATTCCAATAGAACATTATAATGAAATCGCAGAGCGTGGCGTAACATGCATCTCCATGCTCGTAACATGCTCTTACTGTTTGTAAGGCATCTATTAACACATGGATGGGTGAAAACAAACTGGTGTTAAAAACCTCAAGTAAGTGGCAGACCGCTGGGAATTAATAAGCGATTCTTAACTCTAAATTACTCAGCTTTATAGTGTCCAGATCATATACGCTTCATCGGTTAACCCAGGACTTTTATTGGAAAGCGTGGCTTGTTTTCTAGTAAACACATTTATGAAGCATGTCAACATTCTCTGCTCAAAAAAAGAAGCTGGCTACTTCCACCATTGTTGCTGGATGTTCCGGAATTCCATCTACATACCATCTCCACCCTTTAGACAGGGGTTCAGGACATGTCAGAAGATCATATTTTGGTGAAATAGGCCTTCAATGTATAATGGATGAGGGTGCCAATGGATGACGTGACTTGCTATACCATGGTGATGCAGCTAAAGCAGGGGTGGGGAATCTTTTTTCTGCCAAGGGCCATTTGGATATTTATACCATCCTTCGGGGGCCGTACAAACTCCACCCACAAAGTACATCCTGACTCTGGCACTGGTTTCAGGACGTAATCTTTCATTGCATGCCCTTCAATGTTCAGTGTGAACACTGCGTGCGTGTGCTAATAGAGCAAGAAGAAATTAATGAGCTGGTGGCAATCAAAATACACCTCCCTGCCTAAGAATGCGGTCCCTGTGAATCTGCCCGAGGGCCTGATAAAAGGTCATCGAGGGCCGTAAATGGCCCTGGGGCCTGAGGTTCCCCACCCCTGAGCTGAAGCCTCTGAAGTGTCCATGGTGATCCAACACGTGTTAGTCCTTTTGTTTTCCTGATTGTTGGGGCCTGAAGAGTCAAATACTCATTGGTCTAACATATTTCATTAAGGGGCATATTTGGAAAACCAATAAAAGGGCTTTCCAAAATTCTCAAGGTATTCCCTATTGTGGATAACTTGCTGGTCGCTGGGGGTCCTATAGAAGAAAGGGAGGGTTATGTACACAGATTGTAAGTGTAATGATAAGAAGTATTTAATGTTTTATTAAAAGGTTATACACAAGAGGAAAGCACACAGAGATGATATAATGTAAGTGTAGCTTTTAAACTGGGTTGATGCACAATAGGAAGTGAAGACAGCAGCACCTCGAATACACAGATTTCGCATCCAGCCTGTATTACTGGGAGAGACACAGAGAGCTCACATCCAACCTATATTGCTGTAAAAGACACTCCTACAAGAAAAAAATCTGAAACTTGAGTCAGGCTTCAAACTGCACTGTAAAAATAAACTTGCTGATCCCTCGGGGTCCTATAGAAAGAGGGAAGGGGATGTGCACAGGTCTGAAGTGGGATGAGGAGAAGTATTTAATATTTTATAGGGAGCAGTGAAAACAGGCTATACACAGCACAAAAGCAAGTGAAGATAGCAGAAATCTGAATACAGATGTCACATCCAGCCTGTATTACTGGGAAAGTGACAAAGAGCTCACATCCAGCCTGTATTACTGGGAAAGTGACAAAGAGCTCACATCCAGCCTATATCGCTCCTGCAAGAAAAAAAATCTGAAACTTGAATCAGGCTGCAAACTGCATAACAAAGGTATGAAAATGAATAAAGCAGTGAAAATTGCAGATTGAATATTAGAGCAATTTTATTAACTAAAGGTAGCCACTAACAAATTGAAAAATCATGTTGCTAAATTCAAATGTAGCCATAGCTACAAACCCATCTACTGAGGGGAAAATAAGAGTAGAACCTGGTATCTTTTCACCAGGAAATAGCTCCTCTTTAATTGATTGACGTTGTTGTTCGGCCTTCGGGTATAATTCTGCAGTTACTATTTGTGATTGCAGACTTGTGAGTCCTAACAGCGTGCACAGTGCGCACTGTCAGGATTCTCTTGTGCTGCAGCTAGGAGCGGGCGGTCATGTGACTGCAAGTATGCGATTTGCATACTTCTGACCACACTCCGACAAGACGAGTCTGGCCTTGTTCACCTCCATTGAGCAAGGTCGCGCATGTCTAGTCAGCATGTGACAAATTGCATACTTGAGGACACGCACCAACTTGAGAATTGTGACAGTGTGCAGTGCACGCACTGTGAGGAGTCACAAGCCTGAGGTCACATAGAATGACTCCAGACTTATAGCTTATGGCTGGACAATTCAGATTCCTGAATTTTTTTGCGTTCTTCATATTGTTTGTAATTACATACAGCAAAACAATACATCTTTTCCTTTAAATGATCTCTTAGCATTCAACACACAGAGATAATTGCCTGATAATCCGTGTAAAGCTCCTCGGAGGAAAAGGTGTTAATGTTTTCTGATATGCCATGTTAATAGTGGTAAATATAGGAAGTCACAATCCATTTTAAGCAGGTCGGGTGTCGCCATTTTTCTCACTTTGCGTTCACGTTACACAAGAAGCACTTTTGAATTTAATGGATAAGAATCAAAATGATTGTTTTCCTCGCTTACTTTTCTGCTTTAAAATTAGCATGGAGTGTAGAAAAAGATGTAAAAGATTAAATGAAGTGTTCTAGACTTGTCTGAGAAAATATTGTTCCGAAACATTTTATTGTGTAAAAAGGGCCTAGAATTACCTTATATCACACATGCTGAGTTACAGCCTGCATTAACAAATGTGGCGGCTGCATTCACAAATCTGCAGAGCTGAAATCTCTCAGCATCAGCAGCATAAATCTTATGGAAATAGAAGTTATTTACACACTTTAATCATACATAGACACAAAAAGGGAATTATTCCATCTTTTGGGATTACAGACAACGCATGCAAATCGTCCATTTATGCCCTTGGTTGGCGACAATTGTGTTGTGAATTCTGTGGCAGAGTTCACTCCTGTGGTCACAAGTGGTACTTCGGCTGATTCTCTCTGGGAGCTTCCGTTTGTGGAGGAAAGTGGTACTGCAGCTTCTGAGTTTCCTCCCTCAGGTGATCTGGTGAGGTCGTTAGCTGCTTCTCTACTTAACTCCACCTGATGCTTTGATCCATGCTTCCTGTCAATGTTCCAGTGTTGGACTTGTGTTTCTCTGGATCATTCCTGTGGCCTGCTGCTCTGCATAGCTAAGTGCTTCTTTGCTATTTGTTGCTATTTTTTCTGTCCAGCTTGTCTATTTGTTTTGCTGGAAGCTCTGGGACGCAAAGGGTGTACCTCCGTGCCGTTAGTTCGGTACGGAGGGTCTTTTTGCCCCCTTTGCGTGGTTTTCTTTAGGGTTTTGTGTAGACCGCAAAGTTATCTTTCCTATCCTCGTTCTGTCTAGAATATCGGGCCTCACTTTGCTGAATCTATTTCATCCCTACGTTTGTCTTTTCATCTTACTCACAGTCATTATATGTGGGGGGGCTGCCTTTTCCTTTGGGGTATTTCTCTGAGGCAAGGTAGGCTTATTTTTCTATCTTCAGGCTAGTTAGTTTCTCAGGCTGTGCCGAGTTGCATAGGGAGCGTTAGGCGCAATCCACAGCTGCCTCTAGTTGTGTTTGGAGAGGATCAGGAATTGCGGTCTACAGAGTTTCCACGTCTCAGAGCTCGTTCTATTATTTTGGGTTATTGTCAGATCACTGTATGTGCTCTGATCGCTATGTACATTGTGTTACTGAATTGCCTATCATAACAGTACAGGAAGCCAAAAGTACTAATGATTCTCAATAGAGGGAAAAAAGAAGTTCTGAGACCATTTTTTTTCCTTTGCACTGTGATTTGTCTTTTTTTCCCCCTAGACATTTGGGTGGTTCAGGACACAGGTGTTACAATGGACATTAAAGGTCTGTCTTCATGTGTAGATCAGCTCACGGCAAGAGTTCAAGATATTCAAAATTTTGTGGTTCAGAATTCTTTGTTAGAACCGAGAATTCCTATTCCAGATTTGTTTTTTGGAGATAGAACTAAATTTCTGAGTTTCAAGAATAATTGTAAACTGTTTCTGGCTTTGAAACCTCGCTCCTCTGGTGACCCAGCGCAACAAGTTAGGATCGTCATTTCTTTTTTGCGTGGCGACCCTCAGGACTGGGCATTTTCTCTTGCGTCAGGAGATCCTGCATTGAGTGATATCGATGCGTTTTTCCAGGCGCTTGGATTGCTGTACGATGAGCCTAATTCAGTAGATCAGGCAGAAAAAAATTTGCTGGCTCTTTGTCAGGCTCAGGATGAGATAGAGCTATATTGCCAGAAATTTAGAAAATGGTCCGTGCTCACTCAATGGAATGAATCTGCGCTTGCAGCCATTTTCAGAAAGGGTCTCTCTGAAGCCATTAAGGATGTCATGGTGGGATTTCCTATGCCCGCTGGTTTGAATGAGTCTATGTCTTTGGCCATTCAGATCGGTCGACGCTTGCGTGAGCGTAAATCTGTGTACCATTTGGCGGTATTACCTGAGATTAAACCTGAGCCTATGCAGTGCGATAGGACTATGACCAGAGTTGAACGGCAAGAACACAGACGTCTGAATGGGCTGTGTTTCTACTGTGGTGATTCCACTCATGCTATCTCTGATTGTCCTAAGCGCACTAAGCGGTTTGCTAGGTCTGCCGCCATTGGTACTGTACAGTCAAAATTTCTTCTGTCCGTTACCTTGATCTGCTCTTTGTCATCGTATTCTGTCATGGCGTTTGTGGATTCAGGCGCTGCCCTGAATTTGATGGACTTGGATTATGCTAAACGTTGTGGGTTTTTATTGGAGCCCTTGCAGTGTCCTATTCCATTGAGAGGAATTGATGCTACACCTTTGGCCAAGAATAAGCCTCAATACTGGACCCAGCTGACCATGTGCATGGCTCCTGCACATCAGGAGGTTATTCGCTTTCTGGTGTTGCATAATCTGCATGATGTGGTCGTGTTGGGGTTGCCATGGCTACAAGCCCATAATCCAGTATTGGATTGGAATTCCATGTTGGTGTCCAGCTGGGGTTGTCAGGGGGTACATGGTGATGTTCCATTTCTGTCAATTTCGTCATCCACCCCTTCTGAGGTTCCAGAGTTCTTGTCTGATTACCGGGATATATTTGATGAGCCCAAGTCCGATGCCCTGCCTCCGCATAGGGATTGTGATTGTGCTATCAATTTGATTCCTGGTAGTAAATTCCCAAAAGGTCGACTGTTTAATTTATCCGTGCCTGAGCACACCGCTATGCGCAGTTATGTGAAGGAATCCCTGGAGAAGGGACACATTCGCCCATCGTCATCACCACTGGGAGCAGGGTTCTTCTTTGTAGCCAAGAAGGATGGTTCGCTGAGACCGTGTATTGATTACCGCCTTCTTAATAAGATCACTGTTAAATTTCAGTATCCTTTGCCATTGTTATCTGACTTGTTTGCTCGGATTAAGGGGGCTAGTTGGTTCACTAAGATAGATCTTCGTGGTGCGTATAATCTGGTGAGAATCAGGCAAGGAGATGAATGGAAAACTGCATTCAATATGCCCGAGGGTCATTTTGAGTATCTAGTGATGCCGTTCGGACTTGCCAATGCTCCATCTGTGTTTCAGTCTTTTATGCATGACATCTTCCGTGAGTATCTGGATAAATTCCTGATTGTTTACTTGGATGACATTTTGATCTTCTCAGATGATTGGGAGTCTCATGTGAAGCAGGTCAGAATGGTTTTTCAGGTCCTGCGTGCTAACTCTTTGTTTGTGAAGGGATCAAAGTGTCTCTTCGGTGTGCAGAAAGTTTCATTTTTGGGGTTCATCTTTACCCCTTCTACTATCGAGATGGATCCAGTTAAGGTCCAAGCCATCCAGGATTGGATTCAGCCGACATCTCTGAAAAGTCTGCAAAAGTTCCTGGGCTTTGCTAATTTTTATCGTCGCTTCATCTGTAATTTTTCTAGCATTGCCAAACCATTGACCGATTTGACCAAGAAGGGTGCTGATTTGGTTAATTGGTCTTCTGCTGCTGTGGAAGCTTTTCAGGAGTTGAAGCGTCGTTTTTGTTCTGCCCCTGTGTTGTGTCAGCCAGATGTTTCTCTTCCGTTCCAGGTCGAGGTTGATGCTTCTGAGATTGGAGCAGGGGCGGTTTTGTCACAGAGAGGTTCTGATTGCTCAGTGATGAAACCATGTGCTTTCTTTTCCAGGAAGTTTTCGCCCGCTGAGCGTAATTATGATGTGGGCAATCGAGAGTTGCTGGCCATGAAGTGGGCATTCGAGGAGTGGCGTCATTGGCTTGAAGGAGCTAAGCATCGCGTGGTGGTATTGACTGATCTTAAGAACTTGACTTATCTCGAGTCTGCCAAGCGCTTGAATCCTAGACAGGCCCGTTGGTCGTTATTTTTTGCCCGCTTCGACTTTGTGATTTCGTACCTTCCGGGCTCTAAAAATGTGAAGGCGGATGCTCTGTCTAGGAGATTTGTGCCCGACTCTCCGGGTTTATCTGAGCCAGCGGGTATCCTCAAGGAAGGAGTCATTGTGTCTGCCATCTCCCCTGATTTGCGGCGGGTGCTGCAAAAATTTCAGGTGAATAAACCTGATCGTTGTCCAGCAGAGAAACTGTTCGTCCCTGATAGGTGGACTAATAAACTTAGGTGTTCTGGTGAGCTCGTTAACTGCTTCATTACTTAACTCCGCCTGATGCTGCTATCCTTGCTCCTTGTCAATGTTTCAGTGTTGGATCTGAGCTTCTCCTGATTGTTCCTGTGACCTGCTGCTCTGTATAGCTAAGTGCTTTTTGCTTTTTTGTTGCTTTTTTTCTGTCCAGCTTGTCTTTTGTTTTGCTGGAAGCTCTGAGACGCAAAGGGTGTACCGCCGTGCCGTTAGTTCGGCACGGTGGTTTTTTTTTGCCCCCTTTGCGTGGTTTTGCTTTAGGGTTTTTTGTAGACTGCAAAGTTCGCTTTACTGTCCTCGCTCTGTCCTAGAATATCGGGCCCCACTTTGCTGAATCTATTTCATCCCTACGTTTTGTCTTTTCATCTTACTCACAGTCATTATATGTGGGGGGCTGCCTTTTCCTTTGGGGAATTTCTCTGGGGCAAGTCAGGCCTATTTTTCCATCTTCAGGCTAGCTAGTTTCTTAGGCTGTGCCGAGTTGCCTAGGTAGTTGTTAGGCGCAATCCACAGCCGCTTTTAGTTGTGTTTAGGATAGGATCAGGTGTGCAGTCTACAGAGTTTCCACGTCTCAGAGCTCGTTCTTGTATTTTTGGGTATTTGTCAGATCACTGTGTGCGCTCTGATCGCTAAGCACACTGTGTTTCTGGATTGCCTTCATAACACCTGTCATTAGCAAACATAACAGATGATAATGAGACTTGTGAAAAAACTTCTGTAAAGAACAGGAAGTGTAAGTCTAAAATTGCCCCACTGGCCTATGTGAAAACTGCAAGATTTCTAATCTTTGTTAAATATAGATTGTCAGAATAATTACAAAAATACATTTAACTAAAAAACCTGATTTAAACAAGAGGTTATTTTCTAATACTACATTCATTTTTTTGTGTGTGTGTCTGTTGGCAGGGCATGGTGGGAGTTGTAGTTCTGTAGCAGCTGAAGGACTACAGTTTGGAAGTGGCTTTTTTAGGGTAAAATATAGAAAGTCCATCCTGGATCATTTAGGGAATTCATTATCTGCTGAGCATGGGTTGTGAGTTTTTTCCTCTCCTCGAAGGTTTGATGCTCTCACTGGACCATAGATATTAAGCTTCTCATTATTTGACTAAAGGAATAATACAACCATTGACCGATATGGTGCATCCATATGTGGTTTTTCTACTGCTGCATTGTTTTTTTTCTGGAATCGAATGTTTTGCATGACATCAAGTCATCCATTCTTTTTGATAATGGTCCCAGACATAGTCACTCTATAAAACACCTATAACGTTCCCTTTGGATAAATGTCTGAGTTAGCCCTTCGTGAGTTGCATTATCCATGTTACCAACAACCAAGACTTTTTTTTTAGAACTAGTATAGACAAAATGTTTTAAGTCAGTGGTATATATAAAAGTAAAAATGACCCCCCTACTATGGTGGCAGATCTTGCCACCGAGGACAGACGGACCTGCTTGTTTCCTGCATTTCCTTGATCATGGGCTATACTCCCTCTTATATCAATGCAGTTCCACTGAGGAGGGGACTGCAGTATAGATTTGCTTCATCCAGTAGAAAAAAAAGTATGGAACCAACCAGGGATGACTCCTCCTTCTATTTGAGGCCACTTTGTATATAAGTAATGTGGTAGGGGGCGGTACCCGTGGGTGAGTACTCATCTCTTACGCCCCGGCACATTACATGACGTTGGGGGTCCTGGCTGGGTGTGTGGATTTTATCTATGGAGGCTCCATGCCCTTCCAGGCCGCATGATACCAGTGACTTCGGCTTGCCAGGATCAGTTGTTGTAGACTTTAATGAGGGAGAATAGAAGTCGAAAATAAACAATCTTTTACTAAACGGCCACTTGGTGGGAACTATGTACAATAGATATTGGGTTCATAACGTCACGAATGTTTCCTTTACAACATGGAGCATTTTCTCACAGTCTCCTTACCTCTTTACCTGCCTCACGTTTCCCTGGCTTCACCAAAACCCAGCACACTACAACAGTCCAGTTAGTGAGAGTCCTATTCACAGCCCACAATTCTGCGTCCTCTTCCTCCCTGAGGGAACTAGTTTGCCAATATGGCTGGTACTTAGCTTCTCTGCTTAATGACTCCTTGGAACTCCTGCCCAGGCACTCTCTTCATCTTATGTTCACTGTTCCTTCCTGGCCTGTTACCTCTCTGAGTTATAAATTCTGGGCCATACTGCCAGGCGTCCTGTCGCAGTGCCCATCTCCGGTAGATCACTTTGTCCTTCGGTCACTTATCTTTTTCTCTCTCTCTCCTCAGGATCATAGTATCCCTTGTCTCCACACAAGGGACTTGTATGCCACACGGCTCTGCTGACTAGTCCAAACTTAAGTCTGCTTGTTTGGCACGCTAGGTTCTATCTAACATATTGACAAGAAACTGTCTCTGTCCCTTCTCCTTGGCCCCTTCCCAATCTGGGCTAGTCCCAACTATTAACTTTAACTTTTCCTACTGTCTGGCTGAACACAACACCATCACTAATAAGACATACTGTATCACAATTCACATTACACATCAACTTTTGCAACAATACACATTTCTTCAAGGGGAAAGGTGGGCAGTATGTCCATCTTCTTATATATACAGCCTTGAAGAAAGCTGTTTTAGTTCTTGCACAAAATGCTTTAAATATTTATAAGATTAGATATGTGGGGAATCATTACTGTTAATATTTATTTGAAAATTACATCTTGTCATATTCTCTGCTTCTCTTTATACAGTAATCGGTTTGTGAATGCTAACTCTGTAGAGTTTCTGCTCGGTTATTACTTGTGCTATGATACAATTTAATTTCTCTTAATTACAGCATTTAGCTCTACTCATTAGGACGACACTTTATCCAGAATGGAATCTTGCAGTTCTAGCTTTAGTTTCATGCACTTCATGTAATTAATACAGATGATTATTAAGATACAAGATGGGGTTAAGAGTTTATCGGGGGTTTTCTCATTCATTAAACGTCACGCAATTGAAATTTTATGAGGCTTTAGGAGGGAGCTTAGATAGTACTAATGGGAAATATATTTAGAGTCCAACCAGCGTTATCTGTGACGAAACTGTTCCTATCTTTCGTCTTAAAATTTCCATAGCTTATGTGATCAGATATCAGCAGGGTGGGACAAGTCAACAAGAGTACAAGGCTCCTTCACAAAAATGGGCCAAGGGTACAGCAGAAACGAATTTTGAACCAAAATGCATAGGTTCCTAGATAGTCTATTAGACATTACTTATTTTGAACCAAAATGCATAGGTTCCTAGATAGTCTATTAGACATTACTTATGATATGACCTGGGTTTGCATTGATAACGTCAAAGATTACAGCAAGTAAAGCACCAGAGTGTTAATGGCAGTCCCACAGACAAAGAAGGTAGCCATGGGGTGGCATTATCTTTCCATTTAGTCTCTCCAAAGCTCTGTTCTTGGGTTCAATGGGGTTTCAGTGGTGGAACACCTAGCAATCAACAAGTCATAGGGACCTTATTCATCAAAGCAATTATTCCAGAACTCTAGTGTAAAATGTTTTGGAAAAATAGCAAAATGTTTGCACCACAGGGAGTTGTGTAAAAATTTGGTGAGTTTTGGAATTTTCATAGCATGTTTGTCCACCTCTACCAAAATACTTGGAGCTAGGGCTAAACGGGAAGCGATGAAATGTGGAGACGCTCATTCGTCTAATTCACAAAAAGCTGTGGTGCTCCTTGAATCACAAATCTTACTCCAATTCAGTTTCATTTACATGACTTGTATCCTGCATTTTATACCAGTTTTTCCCTTCTTGGGCTCTTTACCTAATTTTTAATTTTAAGTACGGTCTAACTGTCTCCCTGATACAGTACACAGAAGCCTGAGGGATTCCTGCTCTCGTGTCTTGATGTCGCACACATTTAGAAGCAGAAGTAGCATGGAAGACTTTATACATCAGTATTGAGCATTGTAGCTGTGAGTCCAACACCGGGGGAGGTGTGGGTTAGATAAACTCTTACCAGAAAGCAGCAGGGTGGGCCTTTATGTGTATATGGCCCTTTGTTTTACTCAGCTATATTCTGTTTCCTCAGTGAACTGGCAGTTCTACTTGTTTTGGACAAGTTGGATTTATCCGTTTTCAGAGTAAATGATGAATTTAGGAGGCGAGGGGAGGTGAAGAAATAGCTCATATGTGGAGAAAGAAGTATATTTCTCTGATAAGATATATTGCAAAAGTTCTTATCTATGCTTATACCATTGATTTATGCAAAGGTTGTTGAAACAGTAGCGACCATTCAAGTGAATTGTAGCAACGGTCACAGCCACATCTGTATGTACGGGACTTGGGTCAACAATGTAGAAGATCAGTGATAGACCAGTTTAAAAAAAACTGAATATTGCTGATGTTGGAATATTATGGAATATTTGGAAGGGATCTCTTACTTTTTCACAGCAGCTGTGGAATAACACTTGTGCCTATCATGTATCGAGAACTTCGGCGAGAAGCATAGCTTCCCCAATTGCTAAGCTATGTATCACTGCTAAAAATGCTGATTGCTTTCGCTCATGGCATGATGCATAACTTTTCAGAGCATGTAGATGTCACCGGCGCTCCTGGATAATACATCGGGCTTCACTCTAGGGCGGTTAAAAATATGTCGTTCAGATTCAATATTTCTTAAGTAGAATTTTCTTGAGCGTCGAGTCATCGACAAAGTTGTCATGTCGTGTCATCCTGCAAATGTATGATACTCGGCACAGAGCACGACGTTCTCTGTCCATCATCCTTTTTCATTTGACTCGTCTTCTGTCTTTGGGTCATAAATCACAACTAGATAAAATGAACGTAGCCAGTAGGAAAAAGGGAATTTGTAATTCGGTTCTTGGAGAGTAAACATTTTTTCTCTGTTGAAACAGATCCAGAAAACTTGCGTATGTTAAATGAGCGCTGAACGCAACGTCTACAGCTAAAATAGAAGCAACTAGAGGTAATGTCAGCAGATTATATAGATAAATCTTATAGAAAGAGCTGTTATTATTATTATTATAGTCCTCTTTCACATGTTCGGGATATAATGAGGATTAGTGGAGAAATCCTCGTTAAATCCGCATCCAAAGAAACTGACATGCTTCAGAAAAAAACAGCATGGACTTTAGTGAGGAAAGTGTAAAAAAAATCATCCACCAGCAGACTGAGCATGTTCATTTTTTTAACAGATTTTCCATAAAATAAGCAGCAGATTAGCTCCATTATCTGTCAACTTGGCCGAGTGTCAGTGGCAAACCAGCGGCACTCATATTCCTCCTGAGAACATACCCAAACAGTGTTCTGAAAGAGTGTTTAATTCTTTAAATATGTACACAAGAAAGCAAAATGGTAAAAAATAATATGTAATATACACTCCTCAACATTAAAATTGCAACACCAAGAAGGAAAAGTCATGGAATTATGGAAATCACATGATGAATAGACAAGTTACTGATCTGCACATGATAAAAAAATGGAAAAAACATTTTCAAATCATCTCAATCTATTCAGCACAGAGCTTGAGCACCACGTGCAGAAATCCCCGCACTTACAACCTTGTCTGCTGTCAATAAGGTTATTAATTAATGTTTGTCTGAGGAATGTTCTGTGGTGCTAAATGAACTTGGGTACATCATCAAGATCTGCAGCTGGCAGCTTCTGTGAAGGTCTGAGGTTTGTTTGAGAACATTGGGGATCAAATTGCATCCTGAAAACCAAGGAACACACAAGACAGGTCAGGAATAAAGTTGTGGTTAAGCGTAAAGCAGGGTTTGGTTATAGAAAAATAGCACAAGATCTGAACATTTTGTGAAGCACTGTTCAATCTATCATGCAAAAATGGAAAGAGAATGGCACAATTGCAAACCTACCAAGACATGGCTGTCCACCTAAACTGAGAGAGCTAATCAGAGAAACCGCCAAGAGGCCCCTGATCCGGGCCGGCTCCAGGTTTTTGAGGGCCCCGGGCGAAAGAGTCTCAGTGGGCCCCCCCTTTAACACATACCACGATTCATGATCGCATATAATACAGCCATGTAGTATATAACACAGCCACGTAGTATATAACACAGCCACGTAGTATATAGCACAGCCCAAGTAGCATATAACAGCCCATATAGTGTATAGCACAGCCACATATTATATAACACAGCCCACGTATTATATAACATGGCCCACTGTTATGTTTGCTAATGACAGGTGTTATGAAGGCAATCCAGAAACACAGTGAGCTTAGCGATCAGAGCGCACACAGTGATCTGACAAATACCCAAAAATACAAGAACGAGCTCTGAGACGTGGAAACTCTGTAGACTGCACACCTGATCCTATCCTAAACACAACTAAAAGCGGCTGTGGATTGCGCCTAACAACTACCTAGGCAACTCGGCACAGCCTAAGAAACTAGCCTGAAGATAGAAAAATAGGCCTGACTTGCCCCAGAGAAATTCCCCAAAGGAAAAGGCAGCCCCCCACATATAATGACTGTGAGTAAGATGAAAAGACAAAACGTAGGGATGAAATAGATTCAGCAAAGTGGGGCCCGATATTCTAGGACAGAGCGAGGACAGTAAAGCGAACTTTGCAGTCTACAAAAAACCCTAAAGCAAAACCACGCAAAGGGGGCAAAAAAAACCCACCGTGCCGAACTAACGGCACGGCGGTACACCCTTTGCGTCTCAGAGCTTCCAGCAAAACAAAAGACAAGCTGGACAGAAAAAAAGCAACAAAAAAGCAAAAAGCACTTAGCTATACAGAGCAGCAGGTCACAGGAACAATCAGGAGAAGCTCAGATCCAACACTGAAACATTGACAAGGAGCAAGGATAGCAGCATCAGGCGGAGTTAAGTAATGAAGCAGTTAACGAGCTCACCAGAACACCTGAGGGAGGAAGCTCAGAAGCTGCAGTACCACTTGTGACCACAGGAGTGAATTCAGCCACAGAAATCACAACAGTACCCCCCCCTTGAGGAGGGGTCACCGAACCCTCACCAGAGCCCCCAGGCCGACCAGGATGAGCCGCATGAAAGGCACGAACAAGATCGGAAGCATGAACATCAGAGGCAAAAACCCAGGAATTATCTTCCTGAGCATAACCCTTCCATTTAACCAGATACTGGAGTTTCCGTCTAGAAACACGAGAATCCAAAATCTTCTCCACAATATACTCCAATTCCCCCTCCACCAAAACCGGGGCAGGAGGCTCAACAGATGGAACCATAGGTGCCACGTATCTCCGCAACAACGACCTATGGAATACATTATGTATGGAAAAGGAGTCTGGGAGGGTCAAACGAAAAGACACAGGATTGAGAACCTCAGAAATCCTATACGGACCAATAAAACGAGGTTTAAATTTAGGAAAGGAAACCTTCATAGGAATATGACGAGAAGATAACCAAACCAGATCCCCAACACGAAGTCGGGGACCCACACGGCGTCTGCGATTAGCGAAAAGTTGAGCTTTCTCCTGGGACAAGATCAAATTGTCCACTACCTGAGTCCAGGTCTGCTGCAACCTATCCACCACAGAATCCACACCAGGACAGTCCGAAGACTCAACCTGTCCTGAAGAGAAACGAGGATGGAACCCAGAATTGAAAAAAAATGGAGAAACCAAGGTAGCCGAGCTGGCCCGATTATTAAGGGCGAACTCAGCCAACGGCAAAAAGGACACCCAATCATCCTGGTCCGCAGAAACAAAACATCTCAGATATGTTTCCAAGGTCTGATTGGTTCGTTCGGTCTGGCCATTAGTCTGAGGATGGAAAGCCGAGGAAAAGGATAGGTCAATACCCATCCTACCACAAAAGGCTCGCCAAAACCTTGAAACAAACTGGGAACCTCTGTCAGAAACAATATTCTCAGGAATGCCATGCAACCGAACCACATGCTGAAAGAACAAAGGTACCAAATCAGAGGAGGAAGGCAATTTAGCCAAGGGCACCAGATGGACCATTTTAGAAAAGCGATCACAGACCACCCAAATGACTGACATCTTTTGAGAAACGGGAAGGTCAGAAATGAAATCCATCGAAATATGTGTCCAAGGCCTCTTTGGGACCGGCAAGGGCAAAAGCAACCCACTGGCACGAGAACAGCAGGGCTTAGCCCTAGCACAAATCCCACAGGACTGCACAAAAGTACGTACATCCCGTGACAGAGATGGCCACCAGAAGGATCTAGCCACTAACTCTCTGGTACCAAAGATTCCAGGATGACCAGCCAACACCGAACAATGAAGTTCAGAGATAAGTTTATTAGTCCACCTATCAGGGACGAACAGTTTCTCTGCTGGACAACGATCAGGTTTATTCGCCTGAAATTTTTGCAGCACCCGCCGCAAATCAGGGGAGATGGCAGACACAATGACTCCTTCCTTGAGGATACCCGCTGGCTCAGATAAACCCGGAGAGTCGGGCACAAAACTCCTAGACAGAGCATCCGCCTTCACATTTTTAGAGCCCGGAAGGTACGAAATCACAAAGTCGAAGCGGGCAAAAAATAACGACCAACGGGCCTGTCTAGGATTCAAGCGCTTGGCAGACTCGAGATAAGTCAAGTTCTTATGATCAGTCAATACCACCACGCGATGCTTAGCTCCTTCAAGCCAATGACGCCACTCCTCGAATGCCCACTTCATGGCCAGCAACTCTCGATTGCCCACATCATAATTACGCTCAGCGGGCGAAAACTTCCTGGAAAAGAAAGCACATGGTTTCATCACTGAGCAATCAGAACCTCTCTGTGACAAAACCGCCCCTGCTCCAATCTCAGAAGCATCAGCCTCGACCTGGAACGGAAGAGAAACATCTGGCTGACACAACACAGGGGCAGAACAAAAACGACGCTTCAACTCCTGAAAAGCTTCCACAGCAGCAGAAGACCAATTAACCAAATCAGCATCCTTTTTGGTCAAATCGGTCAATGGTTTGGCAATGCTAGAAAAATTACAGATGAAGCGACGATAAAAATTAGCAAAGCCCAGGAACTTTTGCAGACTTTTCAGAGATGTCGGCTGAATCCAATCCTGGATGGCTTGGACCTTAACTGGATCCATCTCGATAGTAGAAGGGGTAAAGATGAACCCCAAAAATGAAACTTTCTGCACACCGAAGAGACACTTTGATCCCTTCACAAACAAAGAGTTAGCACGCAGGACCTTAAAAACCATTCTGACCTGCTTCACATGAGACTCCCAATCATCTGAGAAGATCAAAATGTCATCCAAGTAAACAATCAGGAATTTATCCAGATACTCACGGAAGATGTCATGCATAAAAGACTGAAACACTGATGGAGCATTGGCAAGTCCGAACGGCATCACTAGATACTCAAAATGACCCTCGGGCGTATTGAATGCAGTTTTCCATTCATCTCCTTGCCTGATTCTCACCAGATTATACGCACCACGAAGATCTATCTTAGTGAACCAACAAGCCCCCTTAATCCGAGCAAACAAGTCAGATAACAATGGCAAGGGATACTGAAATTTAACAGTGATCTTATTAAGAAGGCGGTAATCAATACACGGTCTCAGCGAACCATCCTTCTTGGCTACAAAGAAGAACCCTGCTCCCAGTGGTGATGACGATGGGCGAATATGTCCCTTCTCCAGGGATTCCTTCACATAACTGCGCATAGCGGCGTGTTCGGGCACGGATAAATTAAATAATCGACCTTTAGGGAATTTACTACCAGGAATCAAATTGATAGCACAATCACAATCCCTATGCGGAGGTAGAGCATCGGACTTGGGCTCTTCAAATACATCCTGATAATCAGACAAGAACTCTGGGACCTCAGAAGGGGTAGATGACGAAATCCACAAAAATGGAACATCACCATGTACCCCCTGACAACCCCAGCTGGATACCGACATGGAATTCCAATCCAATACTGGATTATGGGTTTGTAGCCATGGCAAACCCAACACGACCACATCATACAGATTATGCAACACCAGAAAGCGAATAACTTCCTGATGTGCAGGAGCCATGCACATGGTCAGCTGGGCCCAGTATTGAGGTTTATTCTTGGCCAAAGGTGTAGCATCAATTCCTCTCAATGGAATAGGACACCGCAAAGGCTCCAAGAAAAACCCACAACGTTTAGCATAATCCAAATCCATCAGATTCAGGGCAGCGCCCGAATCCACAAACGCCATGACAGAAAACGATGACACAGAGCATATCAAGGTAATGGACAGAAGGAATTTGGACTGTACAGTACCAATGACGGCAGACCTAGCGGACCGCTTAGTGCGCTTAGGACAATCAGAAATAGCATGAGTGGAATCACCACAGTAGAAACACAGACCATTCAGACGTCTGTATTCCTGCCGTTCAACTCTAGTCATAGTCCTATCGCACTGTATAGGCTCAGGTTTAACCTCAGGCAGTACCGCCAAATGGTGCACAGATTTACGCTCGCGCAAGCGTCGACCGATCTGAATGGCCAAAGACAAAGACTCATTCAAACCAGCAGGCATAGGAAATCCCACCATGACATCCTTAAGAGCCTCAGAGAGACCCTTTCTGAACAAAGCTGCCAGCGCAGATTCATTCCACTGAGTGAGTACTGACCATTTCCTAAATTTCTGACAATATACTTCTATATCATCCTGACCCTGGCACAAAGCCAGCAAATTTTTCTCAGCCTGATCCACTGAATTAGGCTCATCGTACAGCAATCCGAGCGCCAGGAAAAACGCATCGACACTACTCAATGCAGGGTCTCCTGGCGCAAGAGAAAATGCCCAGTCTTGAGGGTCGCCGCGCAAAAAAGAAATAATAATCAAAACCTGTTGAATAGGATTACCAGAAGAATGAGGTTTCAAGGCCAGAAATAGCTTACAATTATTTTTGAAACTTAGAAACTTAGTTCTATCTCCAAAAAACAAATCAGGAATAGGAATTCTTGGTTCTAACATAGATTTCTGATCAATAGTATCTTGAATTTTTTGTACATTTATAACGAGATTATCCATTGAAGAGCACAGACCCTGAATATCCATGTCCACACCTGTGTCCAGAATCACCCAAATGTCTAGGGGAAAAAAAAAAAAGTGAACACAGAGCAGAAAAAAAAAAAAAAAAAAAAAAAAAAAAATTATGTCAGAACTTTTTCTTTCCCTCTATTGAGAATCATTAGTTTGGCTCCTTGTACTGTTATGTTTGCTAATGACAGGTGTTATGAAGGCAATCCAGAAACACAGTGAGCTTAGCGATCAGAGCGCACACAGTGATCTGACAAATACCCAAAAATACAAGAACGAGCTCTGAGACGTGGAAACTCTGTAGACTGCACACCTGATCCTATCCTAAACACAACTAAAAGCGGCTGTGGATTGCGCCTAACAACTACCTAGGCAACTCGGCACAGCCTAAGAAACTAGCTAGCCTGAAGATAGAAAAATAGGCCTGACTTGCCCCAGAGAAATTCCCCAAAGGAAAAGGCAGCCCCCCACATATAATGACTGTGAGTAAGATGAAAAGACAAAACGTAGGGATGAAATAGATTCAGCAAAGTGGGGCCCGATATTCTAGGACAGAGCGAGGACAGTAAAGCGAACTTTGCAGTCTACAAAAAACCCTAAAGCAAAACCACGCAAAGGGGGCAAAAAAAAACCACCGTGCCGAACTAACGGC
The DNA here is from genome assembly GCF_032444005.1 of Ranitomeya imitator. Lineage (NCBI taxonomy): Eukaryota > Metazoa > Chordata > Amphibia > Anura > Dendrobatidae > Ranitomeya > Ranitomeya imitator. The sequence continues at coordinate 635,158,030 of NC_091286.1, forward strand.
ACGGCGGTACACCCTTTGCGTCTCAGAGCTTCCAGCAAAACAAAAGACAAGCTGGACAGAAAAAAAGCAACAAAAAAGCAAAAAGCACTTAGCTATACAGAGCAGCAGGTCACAGGAACAATCAGGAGAAGCTCAGATCCAACACTGAAACATTGACAAGGAGCAAGGATAGCAGCATCAGGCGGAGTTAAGTAATGAAGCAGTTAACGAGCTCACCAGAACACCTGAGGGAGGAAGCTCAGAAGCTGCAGTACCACTTGTGACCACAGGAGTGAATTCAGCCACAGAATTCACAACAGCCCACGTAGTATATAACACAGCCCACGTAGTATATAGCACAGCCATGTAGTATATAACACAGCCCACGTAGCATATAACAGCCCACGTAGTATATAACACGGCCCACGTAGTATATAGAACAGCCATATAGTATATAGCACAGCCCACGTAGCATATAACAGCCCATACTGTATAGTATATAGCACAGCCACATAGTATATAACACGGCCCATGTAGTATATAGAACAGCCATGTAGTATATAGCAAAGCCCACATAGTATATACCACAGCCATGTAGTATATAGCACAGACATGTAGTATACAGCACAGCCCACGTAGCATATAACAGCCCATATAGTATATAACACAGCCATGTAGTATATACTAGCCCATATAGTATATAGCACAGCCCACGTAGTATATAACACATCCATGTAGTTTATAGCACAAACATGTAGTATACAGCACAGCCCCCCTTCCCCCAAGAATGGCCCCATAGTCCAGTACTCACTGTTATAGTTACAAAAAAAACCACCCCTCACCTCTCAACGTACCCGCGCTGCGCGCTGCTCCCTGCTCCGGTCTCGGCAGCTGCTGCTCCACTGCCCGATACACAGCGAGTGCGCGATGACGTCATCGCGCCCCCGCAGCGGCAGTGTCAGAGGCAGAGTGGGAAATGATGGGAGAGGGAGCGTCAGGTGACGCTCTCTCCTCCATCACTTGCTTTGAACTTTACTGGCAGATACTGCCGGTATAGTTCAATGCGGCGGCGGGGTAGTTGGCGCTGGTGACAGGCGGCCCCCCCTGCCTCACAGAGGCCCCATAGCGGCTGCTCATGTGCCACTAGCTGAGGGCCCCTGGGGGAGCGGGGGCCCTAAGCAGCTGCCTGCCCCTAACGCCGGCCCTGAATGGGCCCCCCTGTCTCGCCAGGGCCCCGGCACTTGCCCGGGTACGCCGGGTGCTGACGCCGGCCCTGCCCCTGATCATTCTGGAGGAAATGCTGACATCTACAGCTCAGGTGGAAGAATCAGTCCACAGTACAACTCCACAAATCTGGCATTTATGGAAGAGTGGCAAGAAGAAAGCCATTTTTGAAAGCGAGCCATAAGGAGTCCCATTTTCAGCTTACAAAAAGCCATGTGCGAGTCACAGCTAGCATATGAAAGAAGGTGCTCTGGATAGATGAAGCCAAAGTAGTACTTTTGGGCTAAACGCAAACCGCTATATGTGGTGGAAAAACTAACATTGCAAATCACTCTGAAAACACCATCCCCACCGTCACGATGGTGGCACCATTGTGCTGTGGGGGTGCTTTTCTTCAGCAGGGAGAGGGAAACTGATCAGAGTTGATGGAAAGATGGATAAAGCTAAATACAGGGGAATTCTGGAAGAAAACCTGTAAAAGCTACAAAAGACGTGAGACTGGGGCGTGGGTTAATCATCCAGCAGGACAGTAACTCTAATCATACTGCAAGAGCTACAATGGATTGTTTATTTTGAAGCACATTCATATGTGTGAATGGCCCAGTCACAGTCCAAACCTCAATTCCATTGGGAATCTGTGGATAGACTTGAAAATTGCTGTTCACAGACTCATCCTTCCAATCTCACTGAACCAGAGTGAGTGTGTTAAAGCTTAGAGGGTGAGCAAGAAGGAGATTTATGAGGGAAGTCCAAGAGAGGTTAGTTATGACTTTCAGGCTATTGTCACATTTACAGTCTTTTTTGTGCACAGACTGCAATGCGTGGACCTACTGAGTGCCTTCTCACATGAGCCGGCTCATAAGCAGGGTTCGTGTTAGGGGCAGGCAGACCAAGCAGCTGCCTAGAGCTGCCTCCTCCAGGGGCCCCCTGCCAGTGGCATACCTCTAATAGTGGCACACCATGCAGCTGCTATGGGGCCCTTAAGAGGGGCCTGGCGCCACCCTCCACATTGCATATTCAACTTATCGGCATCATAGGTGCCAAGATAGCTGAAAGCAATGATGGAGGAGAGAGCGTCAGATGACACTCCTTCTCCCATAACTCTCTGTCTGCTTGTAACTCAGCGGGCGCACAATGATATCACTTCATTGTGCACCACGCTATGCCAGCAGTGGAGCTGCAGAAGCCAGAGCAGCGGGGCAATGCGTTATACTGTATGTGTGTGTGGGGGGCTGAATTATACTGTGTGTGTATATGTGTATGCATTATACTATATGTGTGTGTGGGGGGCTGCATTATACTGTGTGTGTATATGTGTATGCGTTATACTGTGTGTGTGGGGCTGCATTATACTGTGTGTGTGGGGGCTGAATTATACTGTGTGTGGGTGGGTGCATTGTACTGTGTGTGTGGGGGCTGCATTTTACTCTGTGTCTGTGGGACTGCATTATACTGTGTGTGTGGCTGCATTATACTGTGTGGGTGTGTTTGGGGCTGCATTATACTGTGTGGGTGTGGGGCTGCATTACACTCTGAGGGGGCTGCAGTATACTCTCTGGGGGGCTGCAGTATACTCTGATGGAGCCAGCAGTATACTCTGAGGGGGCTGCATTATACTCTATCAAGGACCATGGAGAGTGAATTATACTATATGTACTATATGGGACCTGTATTATACTGTATCAAGGACTTTCTGTGCCCATCATTCTTCTTCAGCCGGTGTTAGGAATCTAGGCAACAAGCGTCGAACAACTTAAATATTGTTGATCACGGCTCATTTAACAGCCTGAATTCAACGCATGTAAATATAACCGAAATTTTTCTGTGTGATGGTGCAATATGTGAGCATTTGGGGCCCCACTTTAAACTTTTTCCAAGGGCCCCATGTTGTCTAAAACCGGCTCTGCTCATCTAATATATAAAGCTGAATGTGTGTGTGTATGTATGTGTGTGTGTATGTCCGGGATTGGCATCTGAACCGTCGCAGCTACTGCCACAAAATTTTGCACAGTCACACGTCTGGACCCGAGAGCGTCATAGGCTATGTTGTGAGGTAAAATTTTAACCCCGCGCTTTCCAATTCACCAAACAATTTTGCCCCTATCTACATAATGGGGAAAAGTGAAAGGAAAAGTGTTGGAGGCAAATTGACAGCTGCCAGATGTGAACAAGGGGGACTTAAAGAATGAGAGCGATGGCGCCAAAGAGTATATACCGTACAGTTGCTAAGGTGGGGCCCCGACATGGGATACTCACCATACACGGGGATATGAGCACACACAAAATGCGCCACACACTACCACGTGCTTGAACACATATACCACCCTCAGCACACATTTCACGACACATACACCAACCTCGCCACATAAAAGTCGAAACACAAAAGTCGCTGCTCAAAACTCGCCACGCGCAAAACTCGCCACATACAAAACTAGGCTCATGCAAAACTCGCCACACGTGCAAAACTCACCTCATGGAAAACTCACCACACGCAAAACTTGCACACGCGGAAAAATTGCCACATGCACAAAAGTTGCAACACATGCAAAAGTTGCCTCACACAAAACTTGCACATACCCAAAAGGCACCACACATAAAACTCGCCACGCGCAAACCTCGCCATGCGCAAAACTTGCTGCACACAACTTGCTACACTAACCTGTCATATGCAACTCGACACACAAAAAGTTGCTGCACGCATGTCGCCACACAAAACTCATCTCACAAAAGTCGCTACATGCATGTCACCACACGCAACTCAACACACACAACTTGACACATGAAACTCGCCCTAAAACACACACAAGTCTGGTATTATCCTTCAAAAATAAAAATCTGATTCATAAGCATACAAACTACAAGAGCAACAAATGTACCATATAGGAAATACGGCAGCTGTCAGTCACATGACCTGTCTATTGTGTGTATGTGTGAGCTAATATATACTGCCAGGGGGAGGGCTTCCTGTTGGCTGGGGATTTATCAGGCTGCCAATTTAGCTTACAAATACTGAGGTAAAAATACTGACCAAATAACGTGTGAATGAGGTCTAATACAGGAGGAGATGACACACAGATATATACTATATACAGGAGGAGATGACACACAGATATATACTATATACAGGGGAGATGACACACAGGTATATACTATATACAGGAGGAGATGACACACAGATATATACTATATACAGGACAGATGACACAGGTATATACTACATAGAGGAGGAGATGACATACAGGTACATACTATATACAGGAGGAGATGACATACAGGTATATACTATATACAGGAGGAGATGACACACAGGTATATACTATGTATAGGAGGAGATGACATACAGGTATATACTATATACAGGGGAGATGACACACAGCAGGTATATACTATATACAGGGGAGATGACACACAACAGGTATATACTATATACAGGAGATGACAAACAGGTGTATACTATATATAAGGGAGATGACAAACATGTATATTCTGAGGTGAAAATGAGAGGTGTGGGGTGAAAATGAAAAGGTGTGAGTGCAAAATGAGAGGAGTGAGGGAAAATAGTGGAGTGATCGGAAAATTACAGATGTGAGGTCGAAATGACAAGTGTTAGGGGGGAATGAGAGGAGTGAGGGGGAAAATAAGAGGAGTGAGGGGGAAAATGAGAGGTGTGAGGGAGAAAATGAGAGATCTGAGGGGGAAAATGAAAGATGTGATGGGGAAAATAAGAGAAGTGACGTGCTATAACTAACCACAGATATTTACTATGCCCAGGCAACGCCGGGATCTCCAGCTAGTAAACATATAAAAGGCTGACAGTTTGAGTCAGGAGATCCATGTGGTCCATACTCCATTCTACATAGTACATTTAGGATGTTACAAAGTTTAGTCCTTGACCAGTCAATCATCTTGAGAGCTCTGCATACAACTAGCCTGTATCCAATTGTGGTTCGAAAATGATCTAGGTTAAAGAATAACCAATCAAAACACTAATGTGTTCCAGCGAAAATATGATAAAGTTTTGTGGTCAAATAAGACAAAATGAAGGTGATTGAGTAATATTCAAAACGCTATCGGGGAAAGTTACTAAACTATGCAACGAAAAAATTGGAGGCCATGCCAGGCCAGGCCTCATCTACAGGACAAAAATCCTCTGCCATGCACCAACACCTTGGTATCTCCTGATGAACCCAGTCATGGGAAAAATGCGCTGAGATTGAACTTGGCACCATCTTTCTTACCTGGAGCACCACATCTAAATAGATAAGCAATCAACTGTGACTTTGTGTCTTTGATTTAAGGCCTTTTCCCTCAGGGTAGGCCAGTTGACCTCTCTGTATGCTTGCTGCTGATGTGTATAGTGCTCACATACTATTGTTTATGAGCAGATTACTTATCTATGTATCTTGTCCTCTTTGTATAACGCCAGGGGAAACCCTTACATAGTATTCTGTGCATATCAGGTGTGTGCGGTATGTATGAAAGTGTGTCTGTTCCTCTACTCTGTCACTCTGACACAAACCCCTACCCTTCCCCTATTTATCTATGAGATTTATTTCCTCATAACCTCAAATACCCTTATCCATGGCTAAGTGCACTGTCATTAGCAGGTACAGGCCAACTGGCCCTCTGTTTCTTACTATACGTCTGTCATCGTTTTTTATATGAGTAAAGGGGCAGCCATTTCACGCCATCTTAGGGTGCCAACCTCCACAAATGGGTTGGTGTACAGCAAGGGTTGCACGTAGGGTCAGCGCACCCCTCCTTCACATCGGCTTAGTATGAATGGCTACTACCTAAAGAACAGTTATTGCAGGCACTGGAATGCTATGACTAATTTAATTTATTTCAGTTCTTCAATACAAAAAGTGAAACTCATATATTATATAGAGTCATTACAAACAGAGTGATGAATTTCAAGTGTTTATTTTTGTTAATGTTGATGATTATGCCGTACAGCCAATGGAAACCCATGTCCTGGACACATCTGTGTGTGGTGGCTCTTGAAGCAATGACTCCAGCAGCAGTCGACTCCTTGTGAATTTCCCCAAAATTTTTTGAATGGCTTTTTCTTAATAATCATTTCAAGGCTGCGGTTATCCAGGTTGCTTGTGCACCTTTTTCTACCAGACTTTTTTTTTTCCTCTCAACTTTCCATTATATGCTTGGATACAGCACTCTGTGAATAGCTGGCTTCTTTAGCAATGACCATTTGTGGCTTAGGCTTCTTTCACACTAGCGTCGGGCCCGGCCCGTCGCAGTGCGTCGGGCCGAGGTTAGCGACGCTAGCGTTGCCTCCGCCGCACAACGGGTGCAGCGGATGCTGCTTTTCAGCGCATCCGCTGCCCCATTGTGAGGTGCGGGGAGGTGGGGGAGGAGTTCCGGCCGCGCATGCGCGGTCGGAAAAGACGGTCCGTCGGCTGCAAAAAATGTTACATGGAACGTTTTTTGCGGCCGACGGTCGGCCGAAAAACGGCGCAACCGTCGCGCGACGGTTGCGACGTGTGGCAATCCGTCGCAATGCGTCGCGCAATGTTAGTCAATGGAGAAAAAACGCATCCTGCAAACACTTTTGCAGGATGCGTTTTTTCTGCAAAACGACGCATTGTGACGGATTGCAGTTAACGCTAGTGTGAAAGTAGCCCATCTGGAGTCTGTCAATGACTGCCTTCTGGACATCATCAAGTCAGCACAGTCTTCCCCATGATTGTGGAACCTACTGAAACAGACTAAGGGACCTTTTTAAATGCCTAAGAAGCCTTTGCAAGTGTTTTTAGCTAATTATTCTAATTTACTGAGCTAATGACTTTTGGGTTTTCATTGGCTGTAAGCCATAATCATCAACATTAACAGAAATAAACACTTGAAATAGATCACTCTGTAATTACTCTATATAATATATGAGTTTCACTTTTTGTATTGAGGAATTGAAATAAATTAACTTTTGATGATATCGTAATTTTGTGAGAAGCACCTGTATTTCAATTTCTCATTATTTTCTAGATATTAGTTTGCAGGCACTGAACGGGAATGCTCCTGTTTACATTCAGTGGCAGCAGGTTTGGAAGCTGCAGATAACAGTGATTGGAGATTATGAAGTCCATTCTTTTACATCATGAATGTTTTACATTCTTTTCCTTTTGTGTATATTTCATATAATGATGATTACAGTGGAAATAATTGTTGATTAGAAACATTTTCTTCTAGTAAGTCCATTGAATTTAGAGGAAAATAATGCAGTGGTCAAGTAGATAGTTTCCTAGACCAGTTAACTGAGAAGAATGTCGTTGTCTTGGACTTGCATAGATCTTGTTTGACATTGATTTGTACAGTACTGTATGTGACACTGCTTTGTATAATACGTTACTGCATAACTGAAGAACGTAGACTTGCTGGAGACACTTGTGCTTGATGGAGAATTACTTCTGTACATAATATGCAAGGCCAATAAAAATGTAAAAACATGCTACTGGCTGACTTTATAGAAGGCTGGTTGAAAGGATCTTATTATATGCTCCTGGTCTTCCTATATCTTGCTGACCTTCAGGCTTCATACTCATCCTTTTAAGTAACTTGTTTGCCATTTCTTCCAGCCTTGGTGATAAATCTTTAACATTTAATTCTTTTGACTGCTAGACAGTCTACGGAACAAACCAGTTTAAGCAATGGATTCATTGTAAAATAGGTTTTATTAATTTTACATCCAGGCATTTGTAGGATTTCCGTAATACACCATAGATGGACTTTACCCATAAATGGACCATAGTTAAAAATGAACTTTGACCAGAGATGGACAAATAACAGATTAAACCTCAGCCAAAGATAGACTCCAGTCAGAAATGGACCCCAACTAGAGATGAACCTTGAAAGAGCTCTCAATCAGAGATATATATCAGTCAAAAATGAACCTCATGCAGAGATGGACCTTGACCAGGCAGGAACTTCAATTAAAAATGGACCTCATATAGAGATGAATGGAAGCCAAAGATAAACCTTAAAGATGGATTCCAACCAGAAATAGACCTTAACCAGACATCGACCTTAACCAGAGATGGATCTCATATCAAAGGTGAATCTCAACCAGAAATGGATCTCAGTAAGGATGGACATCAACCATAAATGGACCTCAATCAGAGTTAAACCTCAACCAGAAATGGACCCCAACCAAGGATGAGCATTAAGCAAAGATGAAAACAGATTTTCAACAGGAGATGAATCTCAATAAAAGATGGATCTCAATCAGAAATAGATAGGGGAAGGTGCCTTTTATAGCTATTGGCTGGGAGACACCTTGCAGGTGAATACACATTAAACTAAATGCCTCCCAGCGGTTTCTGGGAGCATTTACTATGAGCACGTGCTGCTCATTTAAGAACAAGGAATCGCACGCACCCACGCCATAGGCACGTAGCCAAGACATAGTGTGGCATGTACAGAGGAGGCAGGAGTAGGAGCACGCTGGGGATTGCCGGCATCCTTGAATGGAGGGAGAACAGGATACCTTGTTGGGGAGCCGGGCATAGCGCTACCTACTTCACAATGTATCAAAACTCTTCCATTCACCACTTTTTCTCTGATTCTGCCCATAATGATGCAATTAACAACCCTTTAGTCATGATCACATATGTTCCAATGCAGCGACACACACAATAGTAGAGGGGCCCCTATAGCAAACATTATGATAGGGCTCTGCCTAGTACTGGTTCTTAATATGTATAACCACACGTGGAATAGATGCTTATTTACCCCCATTCGCCTTTCCATGACATTAGGGTTAATTTTCCATTCTACTTTATCAACAATTTCCATGTTGTGGGTAAAGAGGGGATTAAAATATATGTTGGCACCAGCCAGGGCCGGGCTCCTATTTTCAGGTGCCCCATAGAAGTTGCATGGGCATTGATTCATTGTGGCTTTATACACCTTTATATTTTAGTGGATGGTAAGGCATCACCTTAATTTATAACACTTATATTATTATCCGGGGTTATTACAATTCCTCTTATTCTTTGCGTTATTATGTGTGCATACATGCTTTTCTGTATTTGTGTTATTTTCTTGGGCTTCGGATGCATGGAAAGTATTAGGTTCATAATTGTAAATCAAATGCTTCATTGATTCTATAATTAGACAATCCAAATTATAGACAATTTATTAGGTCTATATTTATGTCCTGTGAAGTCTGTCAGATCATGTGCTAGTCAGCAGTGTGACTATTGGGGAAAAGGACACATTTCTACAAAGAGAATTACGGGTTAGGGTCAGCACAGTAATCAGAAACATACCCGGCCTGAAGCTAAAGATCACATGCCTCTAAATGTTTCCCGTTCTAGCAAAATGGAGCATTGTGCGGCTTCAGCCTAAATTCCCTTTTCATTCTAAAACCAGAAGAATGATCAATTATTTAGAAATATTGGAAGGGATTTCTCACCCGTTGGCCTTTATCATCAAGTGTGAAAATATAAGTCCCCCTTATACTTCGAGGTCCTTTATTAAAAATCTTCAAAGACGATGTTCATACAAACTCCTGGTAGTCCCGTCTTTTATGGAACCAGAGACTTCAGTCTTTATTAAAAGATTTCGACTAGCATAACAACGAGGACAACCTGAGGCAACGTTAGATACAAAGAGCTTGTTATAACATGAGCCCTGTGCATTCAAAGCAAGAGGAACAGGTGATTATAAATTAAGGAAAAGAGATTTACTTAATCAATCTCTCTGTTGTCCTTCAACTTCCATCGACTTTACAATATTTGCATTATTATGTAACAGATTTCACTTGTGTTTCTCATCATCGTTGTGTCCTTCAAAGGCCCCTTCTGTTCTGTATCGAATCCAGTAACGTTCTTCGGTCCTTCTCAGGCATTCTTTAATCTGAAAAGTTTATAAAAAGGAAGAAAAAAATATTATAATATCATGGACCCCAGGACAAATTCTATAACAAGCCCACTATTTGCAATTTTTAAGATTTCCATCTTCTTATTTGGCAGAGGAGCTTTTGGATTTGCCCCGGGCATCATGGCTATAGTGCGACTGGCACTCTCGCACTTTCGACACCAAAAAGAAGACTGGACCACCAAGGACAAGTCTTGTCCTAGTGGAAAGACACTTTATTTGCTTCTACAGCTCCGAAAAATGTTTTAGACACAGTGGATCATGTATTAGTGTATTCTGTTGGACCCAATGTTATTACCAGAATTCTGCTTAAAAACAAAAAATAGGTGGACAAGTCATAGCTGCGCTAAAAAATTGAGACTTTTGGAAAATTTTGCCACCACTGGCCAGCCCTGTTAAATTTTAGAGAAGTGGATGGAGCTTAGTAGGAGGAGCGTGACATTTCTTCTGCTGGTGCGCAATGGCAGTAACCTGCGCTAAATTCAGTATAGGGTGCACGTATTGATGAATTTGACACATCACCAGCTCTGACAAATCGGTGCCATGGCTAAAGGATTTTGGACAAGTTTATGCGACATCCTCTATCTAGAGCGCATCAAGCCTCTGGGTTATCTTCCCTGAGAATGCAGTGGTTCTGGGTGTACTCTATTTGACAGAGCAGGGGAGAATGATGAGAGCCGGCTTCAGCTGGGGAACAGCGTTTACTGTAGCGCTTCATCCCCGGTAGCTGTCCGTGTGGTACTGATGAGGCACAGAGTTGCCACACAAGTGCCGCAAGTAGTACACACACGGACACATGGACACAGATATCTCCGGTACCAGTTTTTCCGGTACTGGAAATAAACTGACGTGTGAAACCAGCGTTATGAATGTAATCACTGATTAACACCACCCACTGGACTCCTCTATGCAGAATAAACAGGGATTTAGATCGATGATCAATGATACAGATGTTTTTTTAACACAAACCTTTATATTAGTCAGGTCAGAACCTCATGCACTGTAAAATAATGTTGGATTGCACAGCGTTTCTATAAGTTGTATAACAATCACGGGAAGTGACTGATCAGCTTATGAGATGACTTAGAAATAAGTGGCAAACTAAGTTTATTTAAAGGGGTTGTTCACTACTGCAGAACCCCTTACTTTTGAGCCCAGGTATGGGATAAAAAAATCAATACTCACATACTGGAAAGTTGCTATATCCTATGCTGGAGTGCTGTGGTCAATAGTGCTCCTTTCGGCTTGGTTTGGATAAAATAAGAATGCTGCAGCCAATCATTTTCCACTGACTAGCTGAAGTGGTCATTTGGATGCTGATTCCAAGCAAACTATATAGGTAAGTTTAAAAAAAAAAAAACATTTTTAACTCTGTGAAGGAAACTGGCTCCTCCCACGTCGCCAATCCTTGACGTAACTACACAGGCACAGCTCTCCGGCGCCCCCTTTGTCTCTCAGGCCAATAGGGGAACTGCACCTAGAGCAAACGGCCGCCGGCGAGACTGCCCTGTTACCCACGCTGGGTATTCTAAGATTCGCAATCAGAATAAAAGGATCAGCCCAAAATTAATTTATGGTTTAATTGCCTTAAGGGCGCACTAGATAATTACAAGAAATATACAGCAAAAATATACCAAGAGTTACAGTCAGTGTAAAATACAACAATAATAGTACAAGGCTTAGAGGTATAAAGCTGGAGGTCAATTTACCAGGATGAAGGTCGCTTGTGGAGGCCAGGGAGCTCTGCGTTCCACAGGTACAAGACTTCTAGTTGCTGGGCAGCCCCCCAAAATCATGTGCTTGCTCCCCTCTGGCTGGCATGCCCTGTTCCTTATTTCATCATCATCTTCTCATGTTGTGGGTGCACTCTCCATGTGTCTTCAGCTCTTAATCCTTCTGTGTCCCTCCCCCCTGTACCTGGGTGGGCTAATAATCTCCACCCTTTAGCTTCCCTGCAGGATCTGTTCCCAATATCTAATAAATGGAATAATTTCTCTCAGGATGATCGGATCAGTACACGAGTGGTACCAGTGCATGCGGTTTGTTCTGCCGGTCATATAGGGATCAAACCTGGACCCATTCGATGTCTGTGGTTGGCTGATCTCTATATCTCAGGTTCCTGAACTCTCACTGACCCGGGAGTTGCACTGTCAGATGAGCAATTTCTTCAGGGCTATGAGGATATTTTTTATGAGCCTGTACCTCGGACGATGCATCCATAATTCATAATTTCATCTTGTAGATGGTCCAGCTGGGAAGACAATAGACGTGTATCCTGTAGCCACCTGACAGTTATACTTTAATTTATCCTCCAGGGACCTTCATACACCCTGCTGGCTTGGCTTCCTCATTCAATCTTTGAAGTGCCATCTGCCTGCTACACTGGCCTAGTCCATTACCATACTAAAGGGTCTTCATTCAGGTAGGAAAAAGGTGGGGGCTAGGAGTGCTCATGTCCCTGAAGACATGTGACAAGGGGAATTCTGATAGGAGACAAAATGGCATCAGGCCAATCTCAGATAGGAGGCCAGCATTATGCCCCATATCAAAGATGGCGGCTTTTCCCTCATCACACCTCCCTGCTTTACAGGGTGCTAGGGGGTATTACATTCCTGTGTTCCCCCATGCGCCCGTCCACACCTTCTCCTTGCCGGGACAACTCATCAGCGTTACCATCGTCTCTGCCTTTTCGGTGGCGAATGGTGAAGTGATACTGCTGGAGAGCGAGGCTCCAGCATAGCAATCTCCCATTCGTCCCAGAGACCATGTGTAACTAACCAGCTAAGGGGGTTGTGGTCTGTTTCCACAGTGAATTGGCGTCTGTACAAGTATGGCAGCCGACGCTGCAGGGCCCATACAATTGGCCGACATTCCTTCTCCATCGTGGAATAGGCCACTTCCCTCGGCAGGAGCTTCCAGCTCCGGTACAAAACGGGGTGTTCATGACCCGTAGTGTCGACCTGGCTGAGCACAGCACCGAGGCCAAAGTCGCTGGCATCAATCTGTACTACAAACGACCGCGTGAAGTCGGCTGCCTCTAGTACAGGAGAGCTAGAAAGGGCGGTTTTGAGCGCCCGGAAAGCTGTCTCACAGACAACTGTCTTGTCGACTGCGATGGGCAGCTTCTTCTTGGTGAGGTTCGTCAGGGGCTTGGCCAGGATACTATAGTGTGGAACAAACCTCCTATAGTACCCAGCAGTCCCCAAGAAGGACATCACCTGCTTCTTGGTCCTGTGGGTGGGCCAGGATGTGATGGCATCCACCTTCCCGGGCTCTGGCTTCAGAGCTCCCCCACCTACCCGGTATCCCAGGTAGTGGACCTCACTCATACCCAGCTGGTATTTTTCCGGCTTAATGGTCAAGCCTGCTCGCTGGATCCGCCCTAACACCTGAACCAAGTGCTGTAGGTGATCCACCCAGGTGGGACTGAAGGTGGCAATGTCATTCATGTATGCGGTTGCATACCCTTCCAGTCCCTCGAGCAGCGTGTTGACCATCCGCTGAAAAGTGGCTGGGGCATTCTTTATGCCGAAGGGCATCACTGTGGACTCGTACAGTCCAAATGGGGTGATAAAGGCAGAGCGTTCCCGTGCCTTAGGGGTCAGGGGAATCTGCCAGTATCTCTTGCTCAGATCCATGATGGTTAGGTACTTGGCCCTTGCCAGCTGATCAAACAGGTCTTTGATGCGTGGCATTGGGTACGCATCAGTGACCATCACAACGTTGAGCCCCTGATAGTCCACACAGAACCGCGTATTCGGTCCTTTTTAGGGACGAGGACTACAGGCGAAGCCTACGCGCTATTTGACGTTTGGATCACCCCCAGCTTCAGCATCTCGTCTATCTCTTGGCGCATGTGCTGCTGCACCTCGAGAGAGACCCGATATGCTGAACGCCGGATCGGGGGATGATTGCCGGTGTCCACATCATGGACGGCTGCCTCAGTCCTTCCGGGCAGGCTGCTGAACAGCTCCCAAAAGGGGTGTAGGGTGACCCACAGCTGGGAACGTTGGTCCTCCGAGAGCTGGGGGCCAACCCCCACATCCTCGATGGATCCACCTGCCTTGGCTTGGGTGAGCAGATCCAGGAAGGTTTCTACCTCACCTTCCTCGGGAAGGTTGCACACTGGGTGGGCACAAGCCTCTCTCTCATGATGTGCCTTCATCATTTTCACGTGGAAGGCTTTCCTCCTTCCATGGGCGTGGTCCAGGGTGACCAGATAGCTGACGGCGTTGAGCTGTTGGTGCACGAGGTATGGACCCTCCCAGGCCGCCTGAAGCTTGTTTTGTGGGATGGGGACCAGTACCCACACCTTTTGACCCACTTGGTAGGTCCTCTCACAAGCATTCTGGTCGTACCACCGCTTCTGGTCAGCTTGGGCCTGGGCCATATTGTCATGCACCAGCCGTGTCAAGGCCGTCATTCTGTCCTGGAAGCGCACAACATACTCAATGACTGACACTCCAGGGGTGGCCAAATCTCCTTCCCATGCTACCTTCACCAGAGCAAGGGGCCCCCGTACACGTTGCCCATACAGGAGCTCAAAGGGAGAGAACCCCGTTGAGGCCTGTGGAACCTCCCAGTAGGCAAATAGAAGGTGTGGGAGATACCGCTCCCTGTCTCTCCTGTGGGAGTCAACCAACATCTTGAGCATCTGCTATAAGGTGCTATTGAACCGCTCACACAGGCCATTGGTCTGTGGGTGATATGGACTGGCCACCAGATGTTGCACCTGTATCTGCTTACAGAGAGACTACATCAGCTGTGACATGAACTGGGTCCCTCGGTCAGTGAGCATTTCCCCACTCTGGAGAAGATCTCCAGTAAGGCAGTGGCCACTTTGTTAGCCCGAGTGGACCACAAAGCTACCGCCTCCGGGTACCGGGTGGCATAGTCCACTACCATTAATATAAAGCATTTTCCGGAGCGGCTGGGAGTGGACAGAGGTCCAATGAGATCCACAGCCACCCTCGAGAAAGGCTCTTCAATGATGGGCAGAGTTACCAGTGAGGCTTTGGGGCACCGCCCCACCTTCCCCACCCTTTGAAAGGTGTCACACGAACGGCAGTAGGCAATTACCTCGGTCCTCATTCCAGGCCAGTAGAAATGCTGCACTATCCTGGCCCTGGCTTTAGCAATCCCCAGGTGTCCGGCCATGGGAATCTCGTGTACTTTTTAGCAACAATTCTGCCCTGAATGGATAGGTACCACTAACTGTCGGTCCCTGGGCCATGCCTCCGGTGATCCCTGCTGGACAGTTACCCGGTACAGCCGTCCCTGGTCCCAGACAACCCGCTCGCGGTCTGACTCCCTGGGAGGCTGTGCCGCCTGCTCCTTGAGAGCTTTCAGGCTAGCATCAGCTTCTAACGCTGCCTGAAATCCCTGACTCGATGTGGCAAGAATGGACTACACTGCCACATCCACTGTCAGCTCCCTGGGATCTGTTTCCTGGCCGCTGTCTGACTCGGCAGCCACTTGGTCGGAGAGGGGGAAGCCGTCGGACCTCTGCGAGGCTCCTTGAGCTCCAGCGCTCCCATTCCTGGTGACAGCGGCCACGACCGCTGTGCCCACGGGTAGCGTTTGCTTCCCCTCGGCTCCTGACCAAGTCGCCGGGTCAGGCAGACTTCCCTGGCCTCCTGACATCCCGGATGTGGGGAACTCCTGCCCTGGGGTCTTACCTGGTGGCTCCTCTCCCGGGACGCCCCCTCCCCCATGGCCTGTTCCTCTTCCTGCAGAGGCCCTAGACTCAGCAGGCTGGATTCACTTAAGGGCCCTTCACTGCCCATAGCAGCCCCTCCCTCCACCTCTGAGCTCTCCCCTACAGTCTCCTCACCTGTCCTCACCGTGAGCCCTGTGTGTGTGTGGTGTTAGTGCATGGATTACCCTCAGGTTTCACTCCCTCCTCCAATGTTGGAAGCACAGTCAACACATCAACACCAGCATTCACAGTAGAGTCATGACATTCTTGGGGAGCCGAACTTGGGGGTTCAGTGGCCACATACTGAGACACTAGCTGCCCCAAATTGGTCCCAAGTAACACATTGGCAGGAATATTTGGCGATACTCCCACCTCCCGCATTCCCCTACCGGCGCCCCAGTCCAAAAACACCTTGGCGACAGGTAGCGCCGGTTCCACGCCTCCAATTTCGGAGATGGAAAGGGTTTTCCCTGGTATCAAGTCTTGAGGGGACACCACCTCAGGACGTACTAGGGTTCGTTCAGCGCCTGTCGGAGGCCTAGCACGAGACAGAAAGACACGGAGCTGGGCCTGCACCCCATGCGGCAGCATCCTAAGAAAGGACAAGAAAGGAATTGTATTGTAGAAAGTGAGACACAAAGTCATAGCACAAGGAGAAAACCAGAAGGAGTTCTGCCCTTTGAGAGGCTGCCTCCTTCTGAGGTGTGTAGCTGGTGGCCGGAACACCGAGGGAGTAATAGACTCTACGCTTTACTTCAGAGACCGTCAGGACAGTCAATTCCAAGTTGTCTGCCCGACCTAAATACCTAAGAAGACACGGTGGCAAATTGTGGGGGTCGGGGTGTCTCTAGGGTCCTTATAAACAAACCTCAGGCCATGAGTCATACGGGTTGTCCTATCCACACCATCTGGGGGACAGAGAGGAAGAGATAACATCTAGAACATCTACAAGAGTTGTGAGGACCTTACCGAGTTGCTCAGTAGGGAGGTACTACAACACCCAGGCGCTAGTAGGAAGGCTACTGAATTCCACCTGGATAAGGGGACTCTGGATGTGCCTTCGGACCGGCCGGACTCTGCCTACCCTGTGGTCTGGTGCCCTGGACTGTGGATGTTGAAGCCTTCAGTAAAGGTAAAGAGACTGCAACCTTGTATCCTCGTTATACACTGCGCCTCACACCATCCACCATCTATCAACTACACTCTGGGAAGCCCTGGGGACACACTTCACCTGTGGGAAGGTATACCATCTAGCTGCCATAACATCACCCCAGCTGACCCCTAAGCAGCGTTGGTCACCCTGACCGAATACCACAGGTGGCATCACAAACATTACACATTTTAAAGACATTTCTCACCATTTCATCAACGGACCTCCCGAGGGCCACGGACCGGGTCAGCCGTGACATCCCCACTGAGTACAGAAGAAGGGCCCGGTACCCAGTTCCCCATAGCCCTTGGGGGCGATCCACATTACTAGGACAACCACTTCTTGAACTAAATATTTGGCCCCGATAAAATAAAAAAGCCTATACTCACTTCCCATGCTGGCGCCAGTTCCAGTGGTGTTGGTACCTGCGGTTCGGGAACTCTCGTGCGGTGTTGTGGCTCATGGCGCCCAGTGCCCAATCAGAACTGGAATCACTGTCCCCTCTTTTGTACGGATTGAACATGAAGAAGTCAGAAATCAGCTACAGCCTGGACTTCCGCTTCATGTTCAATCCATTCAAAGGCGGAGACAGTGACACAAACGCTGAATGGGCCCCGGGCACCACGTGTCACAACACTGCACTAGAGTTCTGGGACCACGAGTGCCGACATTGCTGAAACGGGGCCAGCATAGGAGGTGAGTATAGGCTTTTTTATTTTATTGGGGCCAAGCATTTAGTTCAAGAAGGGGCTATTCTAGTAGTGGACAACCCCATTAACGTTACCTAGGACTCCCTGATGGGAGTGATACAGTAAAGGTACCGTCACACTCAGTGACGCTGCAGCGATATAGACAACGAGCCGATCGCTGCAGCGTCGCTGTTTAGGTCACTGTAGAGACGTCAAACATAGCAGCTCCAGAACGATGCAGGAGCCATCCTGTGACGTATCGGAGACTCACTTATCGTTGTAGCTGGTTGTTAGCTCCATGTAAAACATTGCTGGCATCGTTGCTTTTGCTGTCAAACACGACGATACATGCCGACCTGACGACCAAATAAAGTTCTGAACTTCTAGCTCCGACCAGCGATAACACAATGGGATCCAGATCGCTGCTGCGTGTCAAACACAACAAGATCGCTATCCAGGACGCTGCAACATCACGGATCCTTGTCGTTCTCGTTGTAAAGTTGCTGAGTGTGATGGTACTTTAACGATAGGAGAATGGTTAAGAGGCAGACAATGCATATCATTTCCTGAACATCTTACATCAATTGTTTGATCCCCTGACAAAACATATTGTTTGCTTTATCCAGCTCGGCCTGAACTGACTACGAGAACAAACATTAATCATCCTGCTTACAGATTTAGCCGGAATGTACGAATGTAAATGTGAAGGTTCTATTTAAGGTAATTCATACATAAACTATAAGCTGCGATGATATAATCAGAGATGAATTCTCTCCGCCGTAATAAACAATGAGAAATCTGAAAGGCTGATCTGTAATAATAACACTGAACAGACATCGCTCGGAGCTCGCGCTACGATTGACTCCATATAATCACATTAAACAAAGAACATGGTGCTTCGTATATATGTGTAACATAGGGTCTCCCAAAAATACAATATAATCTTACATCCACTTGTCTATTTATAATTCTACCTTAAAGGGGGTTGTCCAGGACTATGACATTGATGACCAATTCTTAGCAGTGTCATGATGATCAGATCCCTGGGACATTATCCTACAATGGTGGGCAACAGAAGCAGTTGGGCATAAGATTTTTAGAAGAACAACCCCACCTCCCCCAAAAAATATTTATAAAGTAGTGGTGTTACCAGTGACAAAAATCCAAATGTTCCCTATACTTCTGGCTGGGTGCCCCAGATCTCTGGCCAAGAGTCATTTTGATCTGCATCGGCGTCAACATAGGCTTTCTGCTCCACTCCTTTCAGTTCTGAAGGTAGCAGGTTCAGGTAGGCCTACAAGATATTATCATTCCGGCATAGGCAAGAAAAAGACTCTTTTGCTCAGATTGAGTGAATATCAGCTTTTATTATGTGGGAGGTGGTACCAGGGGTGGATTATAATGAGGGCTATCTGATCTAGCACTCAGGGCCCAAAGCTTTGATGGGGAACTCATGGCCAGATTGACCTCATTGTAATCTTTACCACCACCATTGGCAGTGTGCATTGCCGGGCAGGGAGTGTACCTGCTGCTCCGCTGCCAGCAATAGCAAATAGCTGCAGGAAGCCATACTTGGCTTTCTGCCCGGCACTCTCTCTATTGATAACTTAGGTGGCATATCGGATGACGAATTTAGCAGGTACGCGGCCAGCAGAGGAGGGAAGTGGCACTGTATGGGATTGTCTAGAGAGGCAGGTGGTTCTTTTTTTTTGTACATGGTGGGGGACAGCAGAATGCAGGTGGGTTAGGGGTGGAAGAAATGAACCTAATTGCAATGAATTAGGAGTGAGTGTGGGAGGGAAGGCATGTAATTCTAATGAATTGTGGTGGCACATGGAGTTCTAAAGAATTGGGGTGGGGGAGTACATGAAATTTTAATGAACTGGGGGTGGAGAGGACATGTAATTGTAACTAATTGAGAAGGTGGGAGATAGGACATGTAATTGCTACGAAATGGCGGGGGGTGAAGAGAAGATATGTATGGTGGCAATTTTATTTTTTGGGGGGCAATCAAGGGGGGACATCATTACTATTTAAGGGGGCACTGAGGAGGAATTAATATTTTATAAAGGGGTTACTGGGAGGGCATTATTACTGGGTTTGGGAGCACTATGCTTGCTTGCTGTGGGTGTAATGTCCACGCTTCCTTACTGCTTTGGGGATCTCACACCTTGCAAAATCCACTGATCAACTGATGCCTTTTGGCACAGGCATTTGTCTGTGGTCACCGAACTTTGCATCTTCATCTATTGGAAAACTAAAGCTCTCAGCATAATGGAGTTTTAAAACTGCAAAAGCCAAAGTGCAAGCCCTAAGTGTCATTCTAAGGAAATGTGCAGCCCTTATAAGAGGTTGAGTCACCACAACACCAAGATGACATCTATGGGCCTTCGACTGGTTACTGCTACTGTGACCACTATTGATCGTAGTTTTAACCCCTTCATGACCTTGGGATTTTACGTTTTTCCGTGTTCGTTTTTCGCTCCCCTCCTTCCCAGAGCCATAACTTTTTTATTTTTCCATCAATATGGCCATGTGAGGGCTTATTTTTTGCAAAACAAGTTGTACTTTTGTCAGGTACTTAAAAACGGGAAAAAAAATCCAAGTGCGGTGAAATTGCAAAAAAAGTGCAATCCCACACTTGTTTCTTGTTTGGCTTTTTTGCTAGGTTCAATAAATGCTAAGGCTGTGTTCACAGGTTCCGGTTTTTTCGCGGTTTTTTCACGGTTTTTCCCTATAAAAACGCTATAAAACCGCAAAAAAACCGCATACAAGAAGCATCCCATCATTTAGAATGAATTCCGCATGTTTTGTGCACATGATGCGTTTTTTTCCGCATAAAAAACGCATCAGGCACAAAATCCGGACATGCTCATTCTTTTTGTGGTTTTTATGCGGATTTCCCACTACAAAATGCATTGGGAAGTGTCCGGAAAAAAACGCGGAAAAAACGCGTCAAAAACGCGTCAAAAACGCGGCAAAACCGCGGCAAAAAACGCATGCGGATTTCTTCCGGATTTCATGCAGAAAATGTCCGGTTTTTCACAGGAATTTTCTGCATGAATTCCTGAACGTGTGCACTTAGCCTCAAACTGACCTGCCATTATGATTCTCCAGGTCATTACGGGTTCATAGACACCTAACATGACTAGGTTATTTTTTATCTAAGTGGTGGAAAAAAATTCCAAACTTTGCTAAAAAAAAAAAAAATTGTGCCATTTTCCGATACCCATAGAGTCTCCAATTTTCATGATCTGGGGTCGGTTGAGGGCTTATTTTTTTGTGTGCCGAGCTTGCGTTTTTAATGATAACATTTCTGTGCAGATACGCTCTTTTGATTGCCCGTTATTGCATTTTTAATGCAATGTCACGGCGACCAAAAAAACGTAATTCTGGTGTTTCGAATTTTTTTGTTGCTACGCTGTTTAGCGATCAGATTAATGCTTTTTTTTATTGATAGACCGGGTGATTCTGAACGCGGCGATACCAAATCTGTGTAGGTTTGATTTTTTTTTAATTGATTTATTTTGAATGGGGCGAAAGGGGGGTGATTTAAACTTTTATATTTTTTTTATTTTTTTCACATTTCTTTTTACTTTTTTTTTAACTTTTGCCATGCTTCAATAGCCTCCATAGGAGGCTAGAAGCTGGCACAACTCGATCATCTCTGCTAGATACTGTAGCAGCGATCATTAGATCGCTGCTATGCAGCAGAAATGCAGGTGTGCTATGAGCGCCGACCACAGTGTGGAGCTCACAGCTAGCCGGGATCAGTAACCATAGAGGTCTCAAGGAGCTCTATGGTTACTATAAAGAAGCATCATGTGACCCCCGATCATGTGACGGGGTCAGCGATGCACTGATTTTCGGTCGCCCGGCCGGAAGCGCCGGTTAAATGCCGCTGTCAGAGTTTGACAGCGGCATTTAACTAGTTAATAGCAGCGGGTGAATTGCGATTTCACCCGCCACTATTGCGGGCACATGTCAGCTGTTCAAAACAGCTGACATGTCCCGGCTTTGATGCGGGCTCACCGCCGAAGCCCTTCATCAAAGAGGGGGTTCTGACCTCGGACGTACTATCCCGTCCGAGGTCAGAAAGGGGTTAAAGCATTCAAACAACCAGGATCAGAGGGTTTCTCCGATCCCAAGCATTAGTGTGGAAATATTAGTACCAATTACAGCAGCTCTCTCACTATAAGATGGAGAGTGATGACAACTTGTCTCTTCAGAAATCCCCATAAGTGTTCAGTTGTGGTTATGGAGCGCCCCCAGACACAGGGCCACGAGTTCTCGGTACCGGGCCTCTCTGGTTCAGTTCTGAGGCTGTCACGGTGGCTAGACCCGGTCCGCGACCCTGCTAAGGGGCGTCCAATAAAGGTGGTACAGTCTGTCAGGGATTCGTGACGCCACCTGTGGTGTTCGGTCAGGGTGACCGACGCTGCTGTTGGGTCCGCTGGGGTGATGGAATGGCAGCTGGATGGTATACCTTCCCACAGGTGAAGTATGTCCCCAGGGCTTCCCAGTAAGGTAGATGGTGATGGTGTGAGGTGCAGTCAATAACGAGGACACAAGGTTGCAGTCTCTTTACCTCTTTACTGAAGACTTTAGGATCCTCAATCCAGAGCACGATTAACAGGGCTATCTGAGACCGGCTGGTCCGATGGGCACATCCAGAGTTCCCTTTGCAGGTGGAAATCAGTGCCTACCACTAGCGCCTGTGTGTTGTAGTGCTACCCTGCTGAGCATTCGGAATAGTCCTCACAACTGCTGTTCTCGTTCGTTCGTACTTTCTAGTTCTCTTTATTTCTCTCTCGTTCGTTCCAGATGTTACTAGTTTCTCGTCCCCCAGGTATGTTATGGCTAGGACGCACCCGTATGACGGGAAGGTTCGGAGCTCTTCTGGGACCCTAGAGACGCCCCTCTCCATGCGTTGCCCCCTATGTCTTCATAGGAAATTTAAGGTAGACAGCCAACCTATAATTAACTGTCCTGCGGAGTTCGAATTAAGGCCTAGAGTCAGTTACTCCCTCGGTGTTCCGGCCACCGGCTACGCGCCTCAGTAGGATGTTGCCTCAGTCTCACGGCACGACTCCTACTGGCTCTCCTTTGTGCTTGATCTCGTTTCTCACTGTTCCACAATATCCTTCCCTTCGTGTCTCTCTCTTAGGATACCGCCGCGGGGTGTGCAGGCGCGGTTCCGTATCATTCTGCTCTGTTCGCTAGGTACCTGCCAGGTTCCCACGCCTGACAGGGGCCCCCCTGTGTCTTCTCCCTGCAACACCCCCTGCCACGGGATGTTGCCTGAATCCAACCCAGTCAGCTTCTGACTAACTTCCTCCCCAGCCCCTAGTTTTACCAGTGTGAGGAGTGGCCCAATAAATAAAGCCTTTTTCTCCCCCTAGTGGCCAGAGTGTGAAGTGTAATGTGTGCTGGTGATACCTGGTCAGTAGAATTCCTTCAGTGCTATCAGACGTACCATCACTCCCCTTAGTGGCAGAGTGTCATACTGCAACGACCAGATCTCTGGGGCGCTGCATTCAGAGCAGGCGACAATTGGACACTGAATCACTTTCAACCTGTTCTTCTTCAGAAATGCAACAGCTGTGCCTTTTGGATCATTGTCATGTTGGAAATGTGCACGTCTACCAAGGGCACTGAGTGACAGTAGCATCCTCTCTTTCAAAACAGAGAAGTACATCTGTAAATTCATGATGCCACCAGTTAAATGTAGCTCTTCGACACCAGGAACGATCATGCAGCCTCACATAAGAACATTGCCACCACCATGTTTCACTGTAGGCATTCTGTGACCCCCATAGCCTGATTGCGTCCAAAAGTCCTGGCTTATACGAAAGAGGCCAGAGATGCGGTGTGCAATAGAAGAAAGAAGAGCACAGGACGCTGGGCAGCAAGCAGCAGGGTACCTAGATGGGTGAGTATGCTTTGTTTTGCCATTTGCTGACCCTAAAATAGCATCCGGCAATTTTTTATTTTGGTGAGTAGCGAATAGAAACATTTTTGAATTTGCGTGGAGCTAGGAATTTCAGGAAATTAGATTTTAACTTGATCGTCAGCTGATCGATCCGCTAATTTCTACTGATTGGTTCATGGTTTTCATTACATCACTAGCATCACACCACGAAGAGATATGCCACTGAATAAATATATTACAGTACATCTCATATATTTTTTCAACCATCTAAGTAGAAGTTTTCTTTATTTCTTACGATAGGTATTCTCATATTGTAAACACGAAAAATACTTGTTCCTTTAAGAAACCCAAATGATGAATGGTGCTTGCTCTATGAATTTCCTTTCCTGCCCTCCCCGTCATGTAGGATTTTTAAAGCACTAGACATGTTGTATTGAGCAAGTTCCCTGGTAAATATATTTATTAGATGCATTCTTTGTAGTCGAGTTAATTGGTCTACCATATGCTTATATTTAAAACACTATTGTAAGTCTTCTAACACCTTCCTTCTACCTCCTGCCTTGGAGGTTAAGACCTTGGCTTATTGCCAGTGAAGGGCTGCCTTTTCTACCCTTATAATTAGAACAATTCTTATGATGAAGGAAATCCTTGGAAATATCTCCATAGTCGTCCTGCTTGGTTCACACAAGGAACTTACTTCCCAAGTCAAACAAACGGGACAATAATGTGAAAGTTTTATTAACTTTTGTTTCCCCCTCCCAAAAAAAGGCAAGAAGCTGGTACCACATTAAAGAGTTGCCACCAGGTAATGAGACCTCTCCTGCAACCTGCTTATATGTGTTGGCTTTTATTGGACTTGATGTAGTGCCTCGTAAGTTTACATGAGGAAGTTTTGTTTTTTTAATGTTACCTGTTTACCCTTTGATTTTCAAAGATCCAATTTAATCTCATTAGAATAACATACGAAATATACTACAGACCCATCCACAGAAACAGTATATTATGATTTACAGCTAACCCCAGATCGATATTGGACAGTTTCAGCAATATCTAGTATGGTGGGGACCAACCACATGGCATCTAGGAACATAGTGAGAGGCATGAATGGAAACCTTGATATTAATATGTTGTGCTGTGCTGATTTTAAAGATATTTTTTATGAGGGTCCATTAATTTTGGACACTCAGTTTGCATGAATGTATTAATTAAGGATTTTTATAAAAATACGATAAATTATGATTTATACTTTTTAGCAGTATACAAAATAATCCATGATGTCAAATCACGAGTTTAATCTTTACATAAGGAAAGTTGACTTTGGACCGTCCTTTCTTGGGTTCACCATAGGATACGATTCTGAGATTCCACACTGCATTTACAGAGAACATGTGATCTCCACTCTTAATTGTACAGTGGATGACCAATCCACTTTCCAGGAAACTGATCATGTAGAAATGCTCAGACATGACACCCAAGATGGTGCACCACCATCAGGTCTGAGCATTCCTACATGAACAGTTTCCTGGATAGTGGATTGATCGTCATAGGCCAGTTGAATGGCCACCAAGGTCTCCTGATCTGACCCCCTTAGACTTTTATCTTTGGGGTCATCTGAAGGCAATTGTCTATGCTGTGAAGATACGAGATGTGCAGATTCTGAAACAAGGTATACTGGAAGCCTGTGCTAGCATTTCTTCTGCGGTGTTGCTATCACTGTGTCAAGAGTGGGAGAAGAGGGTTGCATTGAGAATCCAACACAATGGGCAGCACTTTGAACACATTTTATAAGTGGTCATAAACTTGTAAATAACTCATAAAAGAATAAAGTTATCTTAAAACCAAGCACACAATTTGTTTTTCTTGTGAAATTCTCAATAAGTTGGATGTGTCACATGACCCTCTTCCCTTTGAAAAAAATAAAGTTGGATCCAAAATGACCGACTTCAAAAATGGCGGCCATGGTCACCACCCATCTTCAAATTATTCCCCCCTCCTATATACTAATGTGCCACAAACGTGATGTATAGATTCACGTTTCTGCAGTCACATAGAGTGACTGATAAATTGTAGATAAAGACCGGACCACCCTTTTAACCCTGCTTCCTGAATATTCCACCTCATTATTTCTCTGCCCCTTCCCTCTGACAAACTAGCTCCCTATTACCCAAATTTAACTCAGTTCACAATGTTAAGGTTTCAAAGGTCATTCTCACATACTACTCTAACATAGTACTGTCACATTCTGTTTTCTTCCCACTTCCCAGTAGATTGTAAGGCTATGTGCCCACATTGTACAGTAGAATGTATGCAGAATTTTCCTCATCAAAACTGGACTCCCTTGCCAGGAAATCCGCTTGCGTTTTTCTAGCTTTTTTTGCATTTTTATCATGGATTTGACGCGTTTATTTTTTCAGTTTTCATGCATTTTTTCCCATGCGTCCAAACACAATTTTATAGTGGCAAAATCGCCGATTTTCTGCAAAATGAATGATCATGCTGCGTTTTTTACGCAATGCGTTTCCGCTGCAGAAAAAAACGCAGCATGGGCACAACAATTGCGGAATGCCATTAAAAATATTGGGATGCATTATGTAAGCGTTTTTAAGCGTTTCCGCAGCGGATAAACGCTGCAAAAATGCTTAAAAAACGCTTAAAAAGTGCAACGTGAGCACATAGCCTAAGGGTTCAATTTTTCCTATCTGTCACTTTCTTAGTTGCTTGATACCTGTTGTGCTAACTGTGTTAACTTGGAAAAAACATCTGATATCATCACCCAAGGCCTTTTAAGGCTGGCTCAGTCAACCCTGTGCTGTCTGAGTGTTGAGATAGCATTGCTTTCAGCAACCTTGTGTTGTTCAAGAGTTATTTCATCTTCCTTTTGGTTCAAATTTGGCCCTGAATAGTGATGAGCGAACATGCTTGGATAAGGTGTTAAGCATCCTCAGGTGCTAACCAAGTGCCTTCAGTGTGCTTGAAAAATATGTTCGAGTCCCCGCGGCTGCATGACTTGTGGCTGTTCGTCAGCTACCACACATGCTGGGATTGCATGTTTGTTAAGCCATCCCTGCATATCTTACAGCTGTCGAACAGCCGCGAGACATGCAGGCGCAGGGACTCAAACATATTTTTCAAGAAACCGAAAGAACTCGGTTAGCACCTGAGCATGCTCACATTCGCTCATCACTAGTGCTGAATCATCTCCTGCTGCTCCTGACTTCATTCTACTACCAGTGTTTGTTTTCCCGTGAATCCCTGTGCTGTTTAAACTCTCAGCTCTGCTGCTTCAGTTACCTGTGACCGGACTCATCTCAGCTAATACTGATGCTATTCACACCAATGTCTTTGCAATTTAGATAACAGATTACTATTCATCTCTACTATTCTTGTGGATAATCTCAGCACATCAAGCACTAGCCAGTTTGCCTATTCATCACTGTTGTCCTGCAGTTAACGACTTGTCTGCTGCAAGCTTACGACACTGCTATTAGCCACCTATTTACTGCATGTATCCTCAAATCTGGCTCTGATTCATTCTATGCTCTTTGATCCCATTGTCTGTCTGCCATCTTGCGTGCCTCACTGTCCTAGTCCTCACTATTTCAAGTGCCATTTGGCAAGACCTACTCCACTATTCCATTGCTTCTGGTCCGAGCTGCTCACCATGACCTATAGCTTAGAGAATCCATCTCACCAGGTGAGCCTTTAAAGCTGAGTTTAGTTATATTTTTTTGTACCTTGTTGTTTTGTACTAGTATTGTTATTTCTATGTATTGTAAATCTTGGTTTTGAATGTATACATGATGGAATTCAGGGTGCTATAAAATAAATAATAAGACAGGACAGATCAAAGAGATCTAATAGGTTAATTGTGAACTTACCTATAACAAGTAGACCCTAATAATAAGTGAGCAGCTTCACAGTCATCTGAAAATGGTGTCATTGTTGTATTAGGAGCCCGTTATTGTTTTAAAGCATGGGCCAACAAAATGATTTTCTTGCACACTTCTCAGCAAGCCAACATTGGAAGACGGCATTTGACTACATTTTTGCCTATGACAAAATATTATAGCTTTTATTTACATGTCACAAATAATAGATAAAAAGGGGGCAAAAACACTGTTGGACGAAAAGCACATAGCAGAAATACAAATGCGTGTACGCTCTGACAGACCCTTTAAGGGAACCTGTCATGGTGCACACTGTAGACACAAAAGAGAATAGTAAAACCAAAAACACTCAGTTTGAAAAAATGTTGCAGTAATCCGCAAGTGCTAGTAAAAGATGTAAAAAACAGGGTATTTGGTTGATACGTTTTTTGCAAAAAATGTATACTAAGCTGCTCTACCAATCTTCACGGTATACCCTTATCAGAGCAGTCCTAACTAATGTATGCAATCCCTATCTGATGTATTTAAAAACCTGATCATCTGTATATAACCTGTGTGAACAGGGTTCAGAGAGGAAAAATCCATGTGTGCATACAGGGTAGAACAGCTTTTGTGCAGATAGCCCAAGAGGAGTGGTGGAACTCCCCAGTCTTGTAGACACAAGAGAACAATTATGGAAACAGGAACACATGGGCTACTTGCACAGTGAACAAGTCTGTATGATCATGTTCACACACCACCAAGAAACCTGAAGACACAAAAGAGAATAGTAAAACCAAAAACACTCAGTTTGAAAAAATGTTGCAGTAATCCGCAAGTGCTAGTAAAAGATGTAAAAAACAGGGTATTTGGTTGATACGTTTTTTGCAAAAAATGTATACTAAGCTGCTCTACCAATCTTCACGGTATACCCTTATCAGAGCAGTCCTAACTAAGCCCATGTGTTCCTGTTTCCATGGTGCACACTGTGCCTGAGCTGTCTGCTGCACGTTACAGAGCAGGGGAAGCTGAGCAGATCATGTACATGGCTATGTACATCAGTATTGTTACAATAGGCTCAGCAGATTCAGTTTATACATCCGAATTTCAGTTGAAGCTTGCCTTAGGAGTCCAGTGGGTGGTCTTATCCGTGACTGACAGGCTTTCCTGTCTAAGACATTCCAAGACAGTTGTCATTCACTAATTAGGACCACCCACTGGACTCCTAGGGAACAGGAATTTAAATTAATACATTTCAAGTGTGAATCTTTAGAAATTAGTAACAATTACTTTTGAAGGAAGTACAGACAGTCTTACCAAAAAGGAACACTATTATGCTGTAAATATTTGTAAGTTGACCATAAAATATAAAGTTGGTTTCAGAGTTTCTGCTTTAACACAAGTCTGTGTCCCTAAAAAAGCTCAAACGTCTTCAGTATACAGTGGGTATGGAAACTATTCAGATGCCTTTAAATTTTTCACTCTTTGTTTCATTGCAGCCATTTGGTAAATTCAAAAAAGTTCATTTTTTTTCTCATTAATGTACACTCTGCACCCCATCTTGACTGAAAAAAAACAGAAATGTAGAAATTTTTGCAAATTTATTTAAAAAGAAAAACTGAAATATTACATGGTCATAAGAATTCAGACCCTTTGCTCAGTATTGAGTAGAAGCATCTTTTGAGCTAGTAACAGCCATGAGTCTTCTTGGGAATGATGCAACAAGTTTTTCACACCTGGATTTGGAGATCCTCTGACATTCTTCCTTGCAGATCCTCTCCAGTTCCATCAGGTTAGGCCTCTTTCACACTTCCATCGTTGGCTGTGTGTCATAGTGCAGTGAATCTTGTAGATTGTGAGCCCTCGCGGGCAGGGTCCTCTCTCCTCCTGTACCAGTTATGACTTGTATTGTTTAAGATTATTGTACTTGTTTCTATTATGTATAGCCCTCCTTACATGTAAAGCGCCATGGAATAAATGGTGCTATAACAATAAATAATAATAATAATAATAATAAATGACGCGTCGACGGACGTTGTGAAAATAGAGGAAAACGTGTGTGATGCATCCAGTATTATGACGGATGCGTCAACTGAGTTCTGGGCGAATTTTATAATATAAGATTCTGGAGGAGAGAGAGAGAGCGAGTGAGAGAGTTCAAATCCTTCCGGGCATGCTCAGAGTGGAAAACCGGGATACGTTGCTGGATTCCTGTGTGTGACGGTCAGTGATGGATCCTGCGTCCATAGGCTTCCATTATAGCCGATGATGGACAGCGCAGGACCCGTCGATGAGCAATTTTCCGACGTGTACAAAAAACGTTCCTCTGAACATTTTCTCTGCACGACGGACCGCTATTTTCCGACGGATCCAGAGCACGACGGATGAAACGGATGGCCATCCGTTACAATCCGTCACTGATACAAGTCTGTGGGAAAAAACAGGATCCTGCAGAAAAATTTGCAGGATCCTGTTTTTTCAAAACTCGACGGATTTCGATGTGAGACAAAAGACTGAAGTGTGAAAGAGGCCTTAGATGGTGAACATTGGTGGACAGCCATTTTCAGGTCTCTCCAGAGATGCTCAATTGGGTTTAGGTCAGGGCTCTAGCTGGGCCAGTCAAGAATGGTCACAGAGTTGTTCTGAAGTCACTCCTTTGTTATTTTAGCTGTATGCTTAGGGTTATTGTCTTGTTGGAAGGTGAACCTTCGGCCAAGTCTGAGGTCCAAAGACTTCCATCGGGCCGCTCTGCCATAAAAGCCCGACTGGTGGAGGGCTGCAGTGATAGTTGACTTTGTGGAACTTTCTCCCATCTCCCTACAGTATCTCTAGAGCTCAGCCACAGTGATCTTGGGGTTTTTCTTTACCTCTCTCACCAAGGCTCTTCTCCCACGATTGCTCAGTTTGGCAGAATGATCAGGTCTAGAAAGACTTCTGGTGGTCTCAAACTTCTTCCATTTAAGGACTATGGAGTCCACCGTGCTCTTAGGAACCTGGACTACTGCAGAAATTCTGTTGTAACCATGGCCAGATCTGTGCCTTGCCACAATTCTGGCTCTGAGCTCCTTGGCCAGTTCCTTTGACCTCATGATTCTCATTTGGTCTGACATGCACTGTGAGCAAAGGGTCTGAATACTTCTGACCATGTGATATTTCAGGTTTTTCTCATTAAATTTGCAAACATTTCAACATTTTTGTGTTTTTCAGTCAAGATGGGGCGCAGAGTGTACATTAATTTGAAAAAAATGAACTTTTTTGAATTTACCAAATGGCTGCAATGAAACAAAGAGTGAAAAATGTAAAGGGGTCTGAATACTTTCCGTACCCAGTGTATTTTTGGAGTATAAAAGAAATTGAGAGTGTTAAACTGAACCCATACAAACAAAGAATTCTTACATGTGACATGATGCGTTCCTACTCATGGTTCTTATCTATTTCTCACCTCTCCTGGATCCAGTGACATTCACTGTGCACTTTTCTTTTGCTGCACAGGTGCCCAAGTATTCAGGTAGTTAGCGCCCATGCTCCTATTGTGGACTGCATTCCTGCTCTTCTTAGAACCTACTGAGAAACCCAGCTATGTGACATTACTATTTAACTCTGCTATATTACTGATTAACACCTATGATACCGCAAATCAATGAATAGCCCAGCAATAACAACCATAAACACCAAAGAAATTAGCACTAGGCTAAGAAACGATAAAATATGTAAATTTTATTTATAACAAAGGTAAAAGCATGTATATAATGCATAAAAATGGGGAACAAAACAAAAATGCAGGAACAACCGGCAGGTATGGCTGAAAAAGTGGTAATAATGGATGTAAAGTTACCTTCAAAATATCAATATCACCTAAATAAGTATACCACCTATTGCACAACATATACACATAACCAGCAATTCACCCAATGCGGCAGCTGATAGTGATCATGCACCATGTAAAAAAGTGCATGAATATCACAACCTTAGTTAGTCCATAACCATCAATGTGCAAAATCGCAGAGTATAAAAATATACATATAAGGTGCAAGATCACCGTCAGCTGCAGCATCAAGGAATATGATAACATAATCACAGTGTGCAAAATAGAAGGAACATAATTACCTAAGTGTAAACCACCAGCCAGGGACCCACGACACCCGACGCACGTTTCGCTGAGGAAAGCTTCGTCCAGGGGTGAGTCCAAAAAAATCTTCAAATGGCAAACCATGAGGGCCCCAATACGGAGAAATGTATCTAGAAGCTCATCTATAATCTCCAACTCGTCCATGAGAGAGGGTGGAGAATCGACCCACAATGGATATAATGGTCCCAGGACTCGGCAGTTTACTAAGAAAGGATCTACCCATGGGAATCACAATCGCAAGGGTGATTCAGTTAAGGTAATTAACCTTTCAACACATACACTGATGAATGCCCAAGAAAGTATTTTACAAAAGGGTCTGAGCTTCTCCCCATCTTCTACTCTAGATACGTTTACCACAATAAAGGACCTACATCTATTTTCTAGAAAATTAATATTAAAAAAATTACACCACAAGGATCCAGAGGGGACGATGTTGAACAATGAGGAGCAAGAAGCCCTGGAGGCACTCGTGTCACTCCTTGAGGAAAACACCACCAACACAAGTAAGTTCCCTATGACTTTAATTAACAAATCTACAAAATTTCCACCACTTACTCTGGTTCCAGCGATAGACACATTCACTAAGATGGTAACAACAGACATTGAAGACATGAGATCAAAATCTAGAAGAGTCACCAGGGATAACCTCACTCGGAAGGAGAGAATGGCTTTGAAAGAACTAAGCAACTGGGATGACGTTGTTTTCAAGATGGCTGACAAAGGAGGCAATGTAGTGATATGGCCCAACCATATGTATGAAATCCAAACAGAAAAATTGCTACATAACACCCAAGAGTACAAGTCACTCACATACAATCCAATGACTAAATTTAAGGAGGAATTGATTGATATCCTCACAGCAGCCTATGAAAACAACGTCATCTCTAAAAAGCTTTTGGAAACATACATCATGTTGCATCCGAGACTGGCAACATTTTATTTGGTACCCAAGGTCCATAAGAACCCTGATGACCCGCCTGGGAGAGCAATAGTGGCTGCAAATGAGGGACTATGTGAAATCATATATGATATAGTAGAATATTATCTCAAGCCCTTGGTAGTACAACTCCCATCATACATCAAGGACACCACTGCCGCTTTAGGACACCTAGAAAATATTCAACTTACTGACGATATGGTCCTAGTTACGGTCGATGTAGAGGCATTGTACTCATGTATTAGACACTCAGATGGCCTACAGGCGGTGGAAAAGTACCTAACACATAGTAACATGGAGAGGGACATGTCGGAATTTATTCTCACGTTACTCAAATTTATTTTAACACACAACGTCTTCATGTTTGCAGGGAAGATCTACCTACAATTGCAGGGTACGGCGATGGGGGCCTCTTATGCCCCCACGTCTGACAATTTGTTCATGGGAGCATGGGAGTGGTCTATATTTCAGGGGGATGAGATTCAGGGGATGGAGCGAATCCATAATTGGATTCGCTTCATTGATGACATTATGTTCATCTGGGAGGGACCAGTAGAGGAGCTCGAAACTTTAATGAATAGACTGAATCAAAACAATAAAAACATAAAATTAACATATAAATATGGACAAGAAATTGACTTCCTGGACCTATTCATTACAGCATTACCGGATGGACATTTACTGTATCTACAACAGTATTTCGTAAACCCACAGCGACCAACTCGTTGTTACATGCGTCTTCCTTACACCCTAAATCTACCACCAACAGCATACCCATTGGACAGTTTTTACGCGTCAAGAGAATTTGCTCTGAGGAGGTACAGTTTGAAGCACAACCGAGATCTCTAAGGGAAAGATTTCAAGATAGAGGGTATAATCGACGGATCATACAGAAGGGATACTGGAGAGCAAAAAATACTCCTAGACAACCCCCAAATATAACAGAAACCATGGAAAGTCTACTTCTAAAGCAGATAGATGAAGCTGCAACCCATAATGAGGTCCTGGTTATGGGGGACTTTAACTACCCGCATATTAACTGGGAAAGTGAAACCTGTGAAACCCATAAAGGCAACAGGTTTCTGCTAATAACCAAGAAAAATTATCTTTCACAATTGGTGCAGAATCCAACCAGAGGAGCAGCACTTTTAGACCTAATACTATCTAATAGACCTGACAGAATAACAAATCTGCAGGTGGTTGGGCATCTAGGAAATAGCGACCACAATATTGTATAGTTTCACCTGTCTTTCACTAGGGGCACTTGTCAGGGAGTCACAAAAACACTGAACTTTAGGAAGGCAAAGTTTGACCAGCTTAGAGATGCCCTTAATCTGGTAGACTGGGACAATATCCTCAGAAATAAGAATACAGATAATAAATGGGAAATGTTTAAGAACATCCTAAATAGGCAGTGTAAGCGGTTTATACCTTGTGGGAATAAAAGGACTAGAAATAGGAAAAACCCAATGTGGCTAAACAAAGAAGTAAGACAGGCAATTAACAGTAAAAAGAAAGAATTTGCACTACTAAAGCAGGATGGCACCATTGAAGCTCTAAAAAACTATAGGGAGAAAAATACTTTATCTAAAAAACTAATTAAAGCTGCCAAAAAGGAAACAGAGAAGCACATTGCTAAGGAGAGTAAAACTAATCTCAAACTGTTCTTCAACTATATCAATAGTAAAAGAATAAAAACTGAAAATGTAGGCCCCTTAAAAAATAGTGAGGAAAGAATGGTTGTAGATGACGAGGAAAAAGCTAACATATTAAACACCTTCTTCTCCACGGTATTCACGGTGGAAAATGAAATGCTAGGTGAAATCCCAAGAAACAATGAAAACCCTATATTAAGGGTCACCAATCTAACCCAAGAAGAGGTGCGAAATCGGCTAAATAAGATTAAAATAGATAAATCTCCGGGTCCGGATGGCATACACCCACGAGTACTAAGGGAACTAAGTAATGTAATAGATAAACCATTATTTCTTATTTTTAGGGACTCTATAGCGACAGGATCTGTTCCGCAGGACTGGCGCATAGCAAATGTGGTGCCAATATTCAAAAAGGGCTCTAAAAGTGAACCTGGAAATTATAGGCCAGTAAGTCTAACCTCTATTGTTGGTAAAATATTTGAAGGGTTTCTGAGGGATGTTATTCTGGATTATCTCAATGAGAATAACTGTTTAACTCCATATCAGCATGGGTTTATGAGAAATCGCTCCTGTCAAACCAATCTAATCAGTTTTTATGAAGAGGTAAGCTATAGGCTGGACCACGGTGAGTCATTGGACGTGGTATATCTCGATTTTTCCAAAGCGTTTGATACCGTGCCGCACAAGAGGTTGGTACACAAAATGAGAATGCTTGGTCTGGGGGAAAATGTGTGTAAATGGGTTAGTAACTGGCTTAGTGATAGAAAGCAGAGGGTGGTTATAAATGGTATAGTCTCTAACTGGGTCGCTGTGACCAGTGGGGTACCGCAGGGGTCAGTATTGGGACCTGTTCTCTTCAACATATTCATTAATGATCTGGTAGAAGGTTTACACAGTAAAATATCGATATTTGCAGATGATACAAAACTATGTAAAGCAGTTAATACAAGAGAAGATAGTATTCTGCTACAGATGGATCTGGATAAGTTGGAAACTTGGGCTGAAAGGTGGCAGATGAGGTTTAACAATGATAAATGTAAGGTTATACACATGGGAAGAAGGAATCAATATCACCATTACACACTGAATGGGAAACCACTGGGTAAATCTGACAGGGAGAAGGACTTGGGGATCCTAGTTAATGATAAACTTACCTGGAGCAGCCAGTGCCAGGCAGCAGCTGCCAAGGCAAACAGGATCATGGGGTGCATTAAAAGAGGTCTGGATACACATGATAAGAGCATTATACTGCCTCTGTACAAATCCCTAGTTAGACCGCACATGGAGTACTGTGTCCAGTTTTGGGCACCGGTGCTCATGAAGGATATAATGGAACTAGAGAGAGTACAAAGGAGGGCAACAAAATTAATAAAGGGGATGGGAGAACTACAATACCCAGATAGATTAGCGAAATTAGGATTATTTAGTCTAGAAAAAAGACGACTGAGGGGCGATCTAATAACCATGTATAAGTATATAAGGGGACAATACAAATATCTCGCTGAGGATCTGTTTATACCAAGGAAGGTGACGGGCACAAGGGGGCATTCTTTGCGTCTGGAGGAGAGAAGGTTTTTCCACCAACATAGAAGAGGATTCTTTACTGTTAGGGCAGTGAGAATCTGGAATTGCTTGCCTGAGGAGGTGGTGATGGCGAACTCAGTCGAGGGGTTCAAGAGAGGCCTGGATGTCTTCCTGGAGCAGAACAATATTGTATCATACAATTATTAGGTTCTGTAGAAGGACGTAGATCTGGGGATTTATTATGATGGAATATAGGCTGAACTGGATGGACAAATGTCTTTTTTCGGCCTTACTAACTATGTTACTATGTTACTATGTTACAACAACTGCTGTATAAGAATCAACTCACCCCAATGACAAAAGAACAGGACAATCAGGCAAGATTCATTACTAATTATAGTAATGAATGGTACGATCTACGTAGCATTATCCAAAAGCATTGGAGGATCTTATTTACGGACCCTATACTTAGGAAAATTTTACCCGAATACCCCTCTCTTGTAGCTAAAAGAGCCCCTAGTTTACGAGACATTCTTGTGCATAGTACATACGATCCTAAAAGAGTAGCTAGAGACAAAAGGACCACCAAGAGGAGGGGATTTTTTCCGTGTGGTATGTGCAAGGGCTGTGCCAATATGAAGAAACGTGCCACCTTCAAAAATCAAGATGGCACAAGGATTTATGACATCAGGGCACACATCACATGCTCATCAAAGGGCATAATTTACTATGCAGTATGCCCATGCGGCAAAATCTACATAGGAATGACCAGTTGCAAACTTAAAATCAGGGTACGTGAACACTGTCTTGATATAGACAAAGCAAAAACGGTCATTGACGATACCACATTGAAAACCCTTCCTAGGCATTTTAAGCGATACCATCAGTGTAACTCTAGACTACTCACTGTCATGGGCATTGACATGTTGGATTTGGGATGTAGAGGGGGAGACATTGGCAAAAGATTGGCTAAGAAAGAATGCCAATGGATCTATAGACTAGGTACTTTGGTCCCACAGGGCTTGAATGAAAGCTTTGGCTTTGGTGCATTTCTGTAGAATGACATTTGTTCATTAGAGGTAGTAGTTTGGTAGGGGGTTATTTACTAATTAGGTAATTCATTCATTATGACTCTCTTTTTAGGTTCATGTTGTGTGTTGGCTTTTATTCATTTATGTTTTATGTGTTTTACTGCAGTATATTTATCTACCTTTGAAGTGGGTATCTGGGCACCACTATCTCCGGCTTGAGTTGGATGGAGTGAGATCTTCCTTGGAGGACATCTAGGAGGACAAAATTGAAGAAACCAGTGATAAACGTTGGGACTTAAAGAAGCTAATGGAGGTTCCTGCATCTTTGTGTATATTGCCTAGTGGGGGGTATAAGGGGCTACTTTAGCTACACACTTGGTGTATGTATTAATTATAGAGTTCAGCAATGAGAACCCTATTGAGGATGTGTATATACATATTTTTTACTTTTAATAAGGGGGACTAATGTTTTTACATTAGGTGTTTGATTATGCATGCATGTTTGTGCATGTGCATATGTATGCGCGCAGCAATGTGTGCGGGCATATGTATGCACATGTGCACTTAGGCTATATATATGTATGCACATGTGCACTTAGGCTATATATGTATATTTTTCTCACATAGTAGGCCCCTAGTGTGGGGTACACAATTTAACTTATTGTCATCAAGTCACGATAGCATACATATTGCACACTTTTATACATAGTGGTAATATTCAAATAGTAATTTTTTAATGTACACATATTATAATTGTGGTTCATCACTTATTATTGTCACCATCTCCACAAACACGGTTATTTTATCAATTGCGGTTTTTAAAGTCATAGAACACCTTCATTCCCATTTCCCCCACATCCTTTATGGGCAGTGCACTTGCGTGGATTGCGGATCTGTGGAGAGGGCGGCTAGCGGTCGTCAGGGGAACAATGTTACAGAGTCGTACTTACGGAAGACCTGGCACTTCCGACCCAATGACCGCAATCCGACTCTCCATTGGTTACAGGATTCTGCGGATCTGCGCAAGCGCCGACAGGTCCATTGACAACGGAGATTCCTTATACCAGCATAACATGGGAACTTCCAGAGTAGTATTTTCTGTCTCTGTACACTGATGCGCCCAAGCACCTTATTCAGGGGCCGGCGCAGACCATGCAAGTCATAACATCTCAGCTGATCAGAGTTATTGTCGGGTCCCGTGTCCAATTAACATCATGCCTACCATACTTAAACCGGCAAACCCCCTGCCCTGACACGCCTCCCGAAGAAGCATTGCAAAACGCGCGTCGGAGCAGGGGGACGCCGAGGTATTTTTCCATGTGGCTGACCGCAAGGTACGGTATATTATTCACCATTTGCCATTATTTCATATGTGCCATCTTGTGGGAGTGTGTTGTTTGCTATATCATTAGGAGGACAAATGTTGATTTACCCATATATTGTTATAACATGAAATTTACATCTTAGACATGCACACTCTTCCATAGCAACCATGTGTTGAATTATCATGCATTTAGGCTTCATATCGTTGGCATGGCATTCATATATGCATTAAGTGTCTGCCCCGTTTTTTGAAAAATCCTATGGCAGCATAGTCCCTTGTTTTGGTTCAAGTACCCTTCTTGTCATGTAGATACATGTTGTTTTTATGATGATTTATTCTAATAAAATTAATGGTTTTATATCAGTACCATAGTTGAGATCATTCTATCCTTTGATCGCGCTGAGTGTGAGATATACATCCTGTTGTGTTGTTGGTACCTTGGCTCTACCTCTTTGGTTGGCGGTGCCATGTTCCCGATTTCCTCTTTTCTCAAGAATTTTCCTACCTTTAACACTTAAGCCCTATGATTACAATCCCTTTCAGCTAATTTAAAAAGCAAGGATCTTGAATTCAATTCACATTACTTCATTACCAATCTAATGTTCAACTGCAATGTGATAAAATCATAATTAGCGCAGGAACCCAAGGTCTACAATCCTTTAGAAACACTTCATTATTTGGCCGAGCTTGCAGCCATCTGTTAAATGTGAAAGAATTTTGTATCAGCAAATAACTACTTCTGAATGGTTTATTGATGGCTTTTACCAGTGCTCATAAATTTTAGAATAAGCTTTTTCGCTGTTTAGTCATTTATTCAAGTATTCAATCTTGTAATTAGGAAGCCCTATACGTATATTTTAATAATCCGTCATTTTAGGCACAATTTAGCTTTGAAGTGCTGCCCGCAGACTAGTATATCAGCAGACCTACATAATTAATTTGTTGTGGGATTAGGAAGGGAGGTAAAGACTCTACTGTATATCACGTCTGCCTAAAATTATTAAAAAACTCCACCGTCTTATGTTCTTAAAGGGGAAGTGCATAAAAATATATTTGGTGATAGCTTTTCTTTGGGTTGTGGATTGAACAATTTTGTCAAATGATTGTTTGGGAGAGCGTAAATGGATATATACATGGCAGTCCGAAAAGCAGAGAAATGAGCGGCACTGCCCCCAACACTCGGGTCCCTATTAGACCAACTTCGGGTGGTAACAAATGTGTTGCTAGATGTCACTCTTCAAAAACCGTAATAACATGGGACTTCGGGTGCTCTTCAGAAATGACAGTCTATTGTCCACAAATTCTTGAAAAGAGAAAAACGAAGGCACTCACCAGTCTTCCAAAAGATTCTTTTATTGACACCAACTCCAGATAAAATTCATGGCCGGGGGAGAGGGAGCTGAAGCTCGTGTGAGCAGAGGGGGGACGACGGTCGTTACGTGCTGTGCCTTCGCTTCTACGGGTCCTTAGAAGACCCGTAGAAGCGCAGGCACAGCGCGTAGAAGCACAGGCACAGCGCGAAACGGCCGTCGTCCCCCCTCTGCTCACACGAGCAGAGGCTCCCTCTCCCCCAGCCATGAATTTTATCTGGAGTTGGTGTCAATAAAGGAATCTTTTGGAAGACTGGTGAGTGCCTTCGTTTTTCTCTTTTCAAGAATTTGTGGATATATACATGGGATGTGTGCACCAGAACCTAATTTAATAAACTACACCAAACTTCATAATTTTAAGTCCCACAAGACAGTCAATGTAAAATATTCATCTCTGTTGGAGAGGTAACATTCCAAACCATATACTT
Source organism: Ranitomeya imitator (assembly GCF_032444005.1). NCBI lineage: Eukaryota > Metazoa > Chordata > Amphibia > Anura > Dendrobatidae > Ranitomeya > Ranitomeya imitator. Next base: position 635,197,858 of record NC_091286.1, read on the forward strand.
CTGTACCAACCTAAGAATATATTGCTTCTTAATGACCGGCCTGAGACAATTTTAGAAACTGTTATAACATCAGTAGTCATTGATATTTTTGGATAGAATTTTGTCAGTTTTGGTAAGACTGGTCTACAGTTTTCACTGGTTTATACGGATGAGACAAAGCAACTGGCTATTAGTAAGAAGCAAACAGAAGATGCAAGGTAGTAAGACCACCCATGACATGCATTTTTTTCTGTAATCTGCAACAAGGGAGAAATATAGGTTTGCATAGGAGCTGTGTACACAAAACTAGTATATTTGTAATCAAGACTATTTGTATATGTAAGGGTGGTAGACAATTCTGTCTCGTTCCTATCATTGCAGACAGGGTTGTGTATTATGCGTTAGATCGTGTAGATACTTGATGATACGGTGAGTTAGGAGTTAATGTTTGGGACTAGACCACTGTGGGAGTGGCTAATCTTAGGGAAAGGGACTCCTTCCTATTGGGAAGGGAGTTAGGGTTTGGAGTGCAAAGTGTACAGAGCTGCACAAAAGGGTGACCCTGAATGAGAAGAGACTACAGGCAAGGTGTGTTCCTGAAGAAAAGTGACAGAAAGAGACAGAGTGGCCTCCTGGAAATGGGTCCTAGGATAGGATGCAAAGCCAAGAGACCAGAATCTTATAATGCAGAAGGTCATGGACCTTAGCAAGGCTGAGAGATGGGGATTGAAGGGTCCAGAAATTATACTACAGAGGAAGGATACTGTGTGGAAAAATGCGCCATACTGTGAGAGAAATGGGTAAGACTTTATACCAACTATCCCTTGTATATCACCCTTACCAAATTACCGTTCAGTCAGGACCGATTTTAGACAAAGTGGGGTCCTAGGCAAAAGTTTAAAGTGTGGCCCCAAATGCTCACATATTGTACGTCACACACAAACATCCCGGCTGTATTTACATGTGCTGAGCTCAGGCCGTTAAACGAGCGTGATCGACAATATTGAAGTCGTTCGACGCTTGTTTCCTGGCCTCTTTACACCGTCTGAGGAAGAATGATGGGGACAGATAGTCCTCGATACAGTATAATGCAGGTCCCATCTACTATATAATTGTCTAAGGGTCACTTCCGACTGTCTGTCTTTCTGTCTGTCTGTCACAGATATTAATTGCATGTAGAAAAGCCGTGGAGACACCATCCCGTGTTTCTCAACACAAGCAATAAATAGCCAGGTCTTTCACTGGGAAGGAAAAACCACGGGAAGGGCAGCATCCAAAAAGGAAAACCACCTATGCCAAAACATGGTATCCATCCACAGACAGCTGTTTCGGGGTATTTGCCCCTCATCAGTGTGGAGTAGGAAACTGGCTATTAGGAGCAGTGCCTAGTAAAAGGACTATAAACATAAGGATGAATGACCTCGGGGAGACCAAAACATCCAACACCGCGGAGACACCATCACGTGTTTCTCAACGCAGTGATCCAGAACACTGCCCCATCCCTTATGGGAAATATGCAAATGCATGTAGAAAAGCCGCAGAGACACCATCACATGTTTCTCAACGCAAGCAATAAATAGCCATGTCTTTCACCAGGAAGGAACAACCACGGGAAGGGCAGCATCCAAGAAGGAAAACCACCTATTCCAAAACATGGTATCCATCCACAGACAGATATTCATTGGTCGCGGCCTCTGTCTGTCATGGAAATCCAAGTCGCTGATTGGTCGTGGCAAAACGCTCACGACCATTGCCACGACCAATCAGCGACAGGCACAGTCCGGTGGAAAAATGGCCGCTCCTTCCTCCCCACAGTCAGTGCCTGCTCCATACTCCCCTCCAGTCAGCCCTCACACAGGGTTAATGGCAGCGTTAATGGACCGCGTTATGCCGCGGTGTAACGCACTCCATTAACGCAGCTATTAATCCTGTGTGACCAACTTTTTACTATTGATGCTGTGTATGCAGCATCAATAGTAAAAAGATCTAATGCTACAAATAATAATAAAAAAAAGGTTATTCTCACCCTCCGACGTGCGCCCTCTCCTCGTCAGTGCAAGCGGCAGGTTCCGGTGCCAAGTGTGCTATGCGAGAAGGACCTTCCATGACGTCACGGTCATGTGACCGCGACGGTATCACAGGTCCTGCGCTCATCCAACCCTGGGACCGGAAGCTGCCACGTGCACCGGACACAGGCGCCAGGACTACCATGGGCCCTCGGAACATGAGTATATGTTTATTTTTATTTAACTCTTTTTTTAACCTGTTACATACGTGACTGGCCAATATACTACGTGACTGGTGTGGCTCTGTGCTGTATACTACGTCGCTGTGCAATATACTACGTGGCTGGGCAATATACTACGTGGCTGGGCAATATACTATGTGGCTGGGCAATATACTACGTGACTGGGCAATATACTACGTGACTGGGCAATATACTACGTGACTGGGCAATATACTACGTGACTGGGCAATATACTATGTGGTTGGGCAATATACTACGTGGCTGGGCAATATACTACGTGGCTGGGCAATATGCTACGTGGCTGGGCAATATACTACGTGACTGGGCAATATACTACGTGGCTGGGCAATATGCTACGTGGCTGGGCAATATACTACGTGGCTGGGCGATATACTAGGTGACTGGGCAATATACTACGTGGCTGGGAAATATACTACGTGACTGTGCAATATACTACGTGGCTGGGCAATATACTACGTGGCTGGGCAATATGTTACGTGGCTGGGCAATATACTACGTGGCTGGGCAATATGCTACGTGGCTGGGCGATATACTACGTGACTGGGCAATATACTACGTGGCTGGGCAATATACTACGTGGCTGGGCAATATACTACATGGGCTGTGCAATATACTACATGGACATGCATATTCTAGAATACCCGATGCGTTAGAATCGGGCCACCATCTAGTATAGGCCAATATACTACGTGACTGTTGTGGCTCTGTGCTGTATATTACGTCACTGTGCAATATACTACGTGACTGGGCAATATTCTACGTGGCTGGGCAATATACTATGTGGCTGGGCAATATACTACGTGACTGGGCAATATACTACTTGACTGGGCAATATACTACGTGACTGGGCAATATACTACGTGACTGGGCAATATACTACGTGACTGGGCAATATACTACGTGGCTGGGCAATATACTACGTGGCTGGGCAATATACTACGTGGCTGGGCAATATGCTACGTGGCTGGGCAATATACTACGTGGCTGGGCGATATACTACGTGACTGGGCAATATACTACGTGACTGGGCAATATACTACGTGACTGGGCAATATACTACGTGGCTGGGCAATATGCTACGTGGCTGGGCAATATACTACGTGGCTGGGCAATATACTACGTGGCTGGGCAATATACTTCGTGACTGGGCAATATACTACGTGACTGGGCAATATACTACGTGACTGGGCAATATACTATGTGGTTGGGCAATATACTACGTGGCTGGGCAATATACTACGTGGCTGGGCAATATGCTACGTGGCTGGGCAATATACTACGTGGCTGGGCAATATGCTACGTGGCTGGGCAATATACTACGTGGCTGGGCGATATACTACGTGACTGGGCAATATACTACGTGGCTGGGCAATATACTACGTCAATGGGCAATATACTACGTGGCTGGGCAATATACTACGTGGCTGGGCAATATGCTACGTGGCTGGGCAATATACTACGTGGCTGGGCGATATACTACGTGACTGGGCAATATACTACGTGGCTGGGCAATATACTACGTGGCTGTGCAATATACTACGTGGCTGGGCAATATACTACGTGGCTGGGCAATATACTATGTGGCTGGGCAATATGCTGCGTGGCTGGGCAATATGCTACGTGGCTGGGCGATATACTACGTGACTGGGCAATATACTACGTGGCTGGGCAATATACTACGTGGCTGGGCAATATACTACATGGGCTGTGCAATATACTACATGGACATGCATATTCTAGAATACCCGATGCGTTAGAATCGGGCCACCATCTAGTATAGTATAATGCACTGACCATGGTCCTTGATAGAGTATAATGGAGTCCCCCTCAGAGTATAATGCACACCTCCTCAGCAGGGACGTAACTACAACAGGTGCAGGGGTTGCAATCGCATCCGCCAGGCCCTGGAACCTAGGGGGCCCTAAAAGTCTCTTAGGCCTATAGAAAAAGACTATTGCTATTAACCCCTTCCCTCCGCGGCCCTTTTTCGTTTTTGCGCTTTCGTTTTTCGCTCCCCTCCTTCACAGAGCCATAACTTTTTTATTTTTCTGTGAATATGGCCATGTGAGGGCTTATTTTTTGCGGGACGAGTTGTACTTTTGAACGACACCATTGGTTTTACCATGTCTTGTACTATAAAATGGGAAAAAAATTTCAAGTGCGGTGAAATTGCAAAAAAGTGTAATCCCACACTTGTTTTTTGATTGGCTTTTTTGCTAGCTTCATTAAATGCTAAAACTGACCTGATATTATAATTATCCAGGTCATTATGAGTTCATAGACACCTAACATGTCTAGGTTAGTTTTTATCTAAGTGGTGAAAAAAATTAAAAACTTGGCAAAAAAAAAAAAAAAAAAAAAAGCACCATACTCCGATACCCGTAGCGTCTCCATTTTTCGTGATCTGGGTTCGAATGAGGGTTTATTTTTTGCATGCCAAGCTGATCTTTTTAATGATACCCCTTTTGTGCAGATACGTTCTCATGATCGCCCGTTATTGCATTTTAATGCAATGTCGCTGCGACCAAAAAAACGTAATTCTGGCGTTTCAAATTTTTTTCTCGCTACGCCGTTTAGCAATCAGGTTAATGCTTTTTTTATTGATAGATCGGGCAATACTAAATATGTGTAGGTTTGATTTTTTTAATTGTTTTATTTTGGATGGGGCGAAAGGAGGGGGATTTAAACTTTCATATATTTTTTATTTTTCTCATATTTTTAAAAACATTTTTTTTAACTTTTGCCATGCTTCAATAGTCTCCATGGGAGGCAAGAAGCTGGCATAGCCTGATCGGCTCTGCTACATAGCAGCGATCATCAGATCGCTGCTATGTAGCTGAAATGCAGGCTTGCTATGAGCGCCGACCACAGGGGGACGCTCACAGCAGGCCGGCATCACTAACCATAGAGGTTTCAAGGATCTCTATGGTTACCATCCTGATGCATCATGTGACAGGGTTCGGCGATACGCTCATTTCTGGCCGTGCGCCCAGAAGCGCTGGTTAAATGCAGCTGTCAGCGTTTGACAGCGGCATTTAACAGGTTAATAGCGGCGGGTGAATCTCCATTTCACCGGCTGCTATTGCGCGCACATGTCAGCTGTGCAAAACAGCTGACATGTCGCGAATTTGATGTGGGCTCACCGCCGGAGCCCACATCAAAGCAGGGGACCCGACATGCGCCGTACTAGTACGGGGCATGTTGGGAAGGGGTTAAAGATTTAAAATATTTGGTGGCCCCATTGGAGCTTTTGCATCGGGGCCCATGAGTTTCAAGTTACGCCCTGCTCCTCAGTGTATACTGCAGACCCCTTATTGCAGCCCAATCATCCAGTATAATGAAGACCCACTCACAGAGCATAATGCAGCCCCCCCACACAGTATAATGCAGCCCCCTACATACACAGTATTATGCAGCTCACTCACATACACAATATAACGCAGCCCCCCCACACACAGTATAATGCAGCTCACACGCACACACTATAGTGCAGTCACCCACACACAGTATAATGCAGCCCCCCCACACAGTATGGTGCAGCCTCCCCACACCACACACACATACATGTACACATACTATAATGTATACACACACAAACAAAACTTACCTCTCCTCCTTGTTCCCCGCTGCTCTGGCTTCTGCAGAGTGTCTCATCAGCTCCACTTCTGGCACCGCACATGCTGAGTCAGAGACAGAGGGGGAGTGATGTGAGAGGGAGCGTCATCTCTCTCCTCCATCATTGCTTTCAACAGTATCAACATCTATGATGCCGATAAGTTGAATGTGGGAGGAGTGGGCAGCATTGGGCCTCTCTTACTCAAGGGCCCCATAGCGGCAGCATGACTGAGGGCCCCTGGAGGAGCGGGGCCTTAGGCAGCTGGCTGGTCTGCCTGACCGTGGCCCTGCGTTTAGTAAAGAGTTTATTGTTGAATGGTGGTCTCTCTTATTGAACTTTGAAACGTCTGGTCCTGACAAAGCAGCAATACCGGTTATATGTGGCCTGCATGAGCGTAAGGCCCTCACAGTGCACGTCCACACCCATCTAAGACCCACACTTTCATGTAATGTGCCGGGGTACTGAAGACGAGTGCCTCGCCCATGACTACTACCCCATGCCACATTACATATAGTTGGGTAATTGTTTTTATTTTTGATGCAAGGGCTGCTAAGATGTTAGGGTTCAACAAAATGATTAGCAGTATCCTGATTCAGTAGCAGCTGGACCACAGCTCTGCAAAATTCCTACCTGCTGGCATCTTGGGTGCTTCTTCTGCATAGTAGAGAGAATAAGATACACAGTTGCAACCAAAAGTTTTGCATTTTTTTTAACCCCTTCGCACCGAAGCCCATTTTCGTTTTTGCGCTACTGTTTTTTGCTCCCCTAATTCCCAGAGTCATAACTTTTTTTCCCCCGTAAATATAGCCATACGAGGGCTTGTTTTTTGCTGAACAAGTTATACTTTTGAACGACACCAGTCCAAGTGCTGTGAAATTGCAAAAAAAGTGCAATTCCACAACTATTTTTTTTTTTTTACCATGTTCACCAAATCCTAAAACTGAGCTGCCATTATGATTCTCCAGGTCATTAAGGAGTTCGTAAATGCCAAACATGTCTATGTTCTTTTTTTAAGTGGTGAAAAAAGATCCAAAGTTTGTAAAAAAAAAAAAAACCCAAAAACGCTTCATTTTCCGAGACCGGCCGTAGCGTCTCCATTTTCCGTGATCTGGGCCTGGGTGGGGGCTTATTTTTTGTCTGACGAGCTTACATTTCTAATCATACCTTTTTAGTGCAGATGCGTTCTTTTGATTGCCCGTTATTGCATTTTAATGCAATGCTGAGGCGACCAAAAAATTTAATTCTGGAGTTTTTACTTTTTTCCGCTACGCCGTTTAACGATCAGATTAATTATTTTTATAACTTGATAGATCTGGTGATTCTGAACGCAACAATACCAAATATGTCTATTTCTTATTTTTTATCAATTGTTTTATTTTGAATGGGGCAAAAGGGGGGTAATTTGAACTTTTTTTTTTATATATATATACAGTGGGGCAAAAAAGTATTTAGTCAGTCAGCAATAGTGCAAGTTCCACCACTTAAAAAGATGAGAGGCGTCTGTAATTTACATCATAGGTAGACCTCAACTATGGGAGACAAACTGAGAAAAAAAATCCATAAAATCACATTGTCTGTTTTTTGTAACAATTTATTTGCATATTATGGTGGAAAATAAGTATTTGGTCAGAAACAAACAATCAAGATTTCTGGCTCTCACAGACCTGTAACTTCTTCTTTAAGAGTCTCCTCTTTCCTCCACTCATTACCTGTAGTAATGGCACCTGTTTAAACTTGTTATCAGTATAAAAAGACACCTGTGCACACCCTCAAACAGTCTGACTCCAAACTCCACTATGGTGAAGACCAAAGAGCTGTCAAAGGACACCAGAAACAAAATTGTAGCCCTGCACCAGGCTAGGAAGACTGAATCTGCAATAGCCAACCAGCTTGGAGTGAAGAAATCAACAGTGGGAGCAATAATTAGAAAATGGAAGACATACAAGACCACTGATAATCTCCCTCGATCTGGGGCTCCATGCAAAATCCCACCCCGTGGGGTCAGAATGATCACAAGAACGGTGAGCAAAAATCCCAGAACCACGCGGGGGGACCTAGTGAATGAACTGCAGAGAGCTGGGACCAATGTAACAAGGCCTACCATAAGTAACACACTACGCCACCATGGACTCAGATCCTGCAGTGCCAGACGTGTCCCACTGCTTAAGCCAGTACATGTCCGGGCCTGTCTGAAGTTTGCTAGAGAGCATTTGGATGATCCAGAGGAGTTTTGGGAGAATGTCCTATGGTCTGATGAAACCAAACTGGAACTGTTTGGTAGAAACACAACTTGTCGTGTTTGGAGGAAAAAGAATACTGAGTTGCATCCATCAAACACCATACCTACTGTAAAGAATGGTGGTGGAAACATCATGCTTTGGGGCTGTTTCTCTGCAAAGGGGCCAGGACGACTGATCCGGGTACATGAAAGAATGAATGGGGCCATGTATCGTGAGATTTTGAGTGCAAACCTCCTTCCATCAGCAAGGGCATTGAAGATGAAACGTGGCTGGGTCTTTCAACATGACAATGATCCAAAGCACACCGCCAGGGCAATGAAGGAGTGGCTTCGTAAGAAGCATTTCAAGGTCCTGGAGTGGCCTAGCCAGTCTCCAGATCTCAACCCTATAGAAAACCTTTGGAGGGAGTTGAAAGTCCGTGTTGCCAAGCGAAAAGCCAAAAACATCACTGCTCTAGAGGAGATCTGCATGGAGGAATGGGCACACATACCAACAACAGTGTGTGGCAACCTTGTGAAGACTTACAGAAAACGTTTGACCTCTGTCATTGCCAACAAAGGATATTTTACAAAGTATTGAGATGAAATTTTGTTTCTGACCAAATACTTATTTTCCACCATAATATGCAAATAAATTGTTAAAAAAACAGACAATGTGATTTTCTGGATTTTTTTTTCTCAGTTTGTCTCCCATAGTTGAGGTCTACCTATGATGTAAATTAAAGACGCCTCTCATCTTTTTAAGTGGTGGAACTTGCACTATTGCTGACTGACTAAATACTTTTTTGCCCCACTGTATATATTTTTTTTTATATTTTTTAAAACATTTTTTTTCACTTTACACTGGCTTCAATAGTCTCCATGGGAGACTAGAAGCTGGAATCTTCTGATTGCCTCTGCTACACACAGGCGATGATCAGATTGCCTGTGTGTAGCAGAAATGCTTACTTGCTATGAACGCCGGCTGCTGTAGGTGGTACTCATAGCAATCCAGAAATAACAACCACAGGGGTCTGCCGCAGACCTTGGCTTGTCATGCCAACCGATCGGCCACCTGCGGTCATGTGAAACAGGTACCAATGGGCGGGATTAGTGACGCACTTCTGGCATGATCACATTAAATGCCGCTGTCAGAGATTGACAGCAGCATTTAACAGGTTAAAGTGCCGCTGGTGGATCGCGATTTCTCCCACAGCTATTTAGGGGCACATGTCAGCTGTTCAAAACAGCAGACATGTGCCAGCAAAGATGTGGATTCAGCGCTGGAGCCCACATCAAAGGGAGAGATATGACATTTGCCATACATGTACGGTGCATGTCGTGAAGGGGTTAAAAGTGTGATTACTTTTGTCAGGTTGTTGTGATGCCATTTTCCTGATGATTTTTGTAAATTGGAAGCAAATTGTTGTTAGCAAGAGGACTCAGACTTTAACCCCTCTGTGACCTTAGACGTACTATCCCGTCGAGGTGCCCTGGGCTTATCTGACCCTGGACGGGATAGTACGTCATAGCCGATCGGCCGCGCTCACGGGGGGAGCGCGGCCGATCGCGGCCGGGTGTCAGCTGCTTATCGCAGCTGACATCCGGCACTATGTGCCAGGAGCGGTCACGGACCGCCCCCGGCACATTAACCCCTGGCACACCGCGATCAAAGATGATCGCGATGTGCCGGCGGTGCAGGGAAGCACCGCGCAGGGAGGGGGCTCCCTGCGGGCTTCCCTGAGCCCCCCGCAGCAACGCGATGTGATCGCGTTGCTGCGAGGGTCTCCTCACCTCCCTCCCTGCTCGAGCCCCGGATCCAAGATGGCCGCGGATCCGGGTCCTGCAGGGAGGGAGGTGGCTTCACAGAGCCTGCTCAGAGCAGGCACTGTGAAGGCTGCAGCGCTGCATGTCAGATCAGTGATCTGACAGAATGCTGTGCAAACTGTCAGATCACTGATCTGTGATGTCCCCCCCTGGGACAAAGTAAAAAAGTAAAAAAAAAATTTTCCAAATGTGTAAAAAAAATAAAAAAAAATATTCCAAAATAATGAAAAAAAAAAAAAATATTATTCCCATAAATACATTTCTTCATCTAAATAATAAAAAAAAACCAATAAAAGTACACATATTTAGTATCGCCGCGTCCGTAACGACCCGACCTATAAAACTGTCCCACTAGTTAACCCCTTCAGTAAACACCGTAAGAAAAAAAAAAAAAAAACGAGGCAAAAAACAACACTTTATTATCATACCGCCGAACAAAAAGTGGAATAACACGCGATCAAAAGGACAGATATAAATAACCATGGTACCGCTGAAAGCGTCATATTGTCCCGCAAAAAAAGAGCCGCCATACAGCATCATCAGCAAAAAAATAAAAAAGTTATAGTCCTGAGAATAAAGCGATGCAAAAATAATTATTTTTTCTGTAAAATAGTTTTTATCGTATAAAAGCACCAAACCATAAAAAATGATATAAATGAGGTATCGCTGTAATCGTACTGACCCGAAGAATAAAACTGATTTATCAATTTTACCAAACGCGGAACGGTATAAACGCCTCCCCCAATAGAAATTCATGAATAGCTGGCTTTTGGTCATTCTTCCTCACAAAAATCGGAATAAAAAGCGATAAAAAAATGTCACGTGCCCAAAAATGTTTTCAATAAAAACGTCAACTCGTCCCGCAAAAAACAAGACCTCACATGACTCTGTGGACCAAAATATGGAAAAATTATAGCTCTCAAAATGTGGTATTGCAAAAAATATTTTTTGCAATAAAAAGGGTCTTTCAGTGTGTGACGGCTGCCAATCATAAAAATCCGCTAAAAAACTCGCTATAAAAGTAAATCAAACCCCTTCATCACCCCCTTAGTTAGGGAAAAATAAAAAAAAATGTATTTATTTCCATTTTCCCATTAGGGCTAGGGTTAGGGCTAGGGTTAGGGCTAGGGCTAGGGTTAGGGCTAGGGTTAGGGCTAGGGTTAGGGCTAGGGTTAGGGCTAGGGTTAGGGCTAGGGCTAGGGTTAGGGTTAGGGCTAGGGTTAGGGCTAGGGTTAGGGCTAGGGTTAGGGTTAGGGCTAGGGTTAGGGCTAGGGTTAGGGCTAGGGTTAGGGCTAGGGTTAGGGTTAGGGCTAGGGTTAGGGCTAGGGTTAGGGCTAGGGTTAGGGTTAGGGTTGGGGCTACAGTTAGGGTTGGGGCTAAAGTTAGGGTTAGGGTTTAGATTACATTTACAGTTGGGAATAGGGTTGGGATTAGGGTTAGGGGTGTGTCAGGGTTAGAGGTGTGGTTAGGGTTACCGTTGGAATTAGGGTTAGGGGTGTGTTTAGATTAGGGTTTCAGTTATAATTGGGGGGTTTCCACTGTTTCGGCACATCAGGGGCTCTCCAAACACGACATGGCGTCCGATCTCAATTCCAGCCAATTCTGCGTTGAAAAAGTAAAACAGTGCTCCTTCCCTTCCGAGCTCTCCTGTGTGCCCAAACAGGGGTTTACCCCCAACATATGGGGTATCAGCGTACTCAGGACAAATTGGAGAACAACTTTTGTGGACCAATTTCTCCTGTTACCCTTGGAAAAATACAAAACTGGGGGCTAAAAAATAATTTTTGTGGGAAAACAAAAAGATTTTTTATTTTCACGGCTCTGCGTTATAAACTGTAGTGAAACACTTGGGGGTTCAAAGTTCTCACAACACATCTAGATAAGTTCATTGAGGGGTCTAGTTTCCAATATGGGGTCACTTGTGGGGGGTTTCTACTGTTTAGGTACATTAGGGGCTCTGCAAACGCAATGTGACGCCTGCAGACCAATCCATCTAAGTCTGCATTCCAAATGATGCTCCTTCCCTTCCGAGCCCTCCCATGCGCCCAAACGGTGGTTCCCCCCCACATATCGGGTATCAGCATACTCAGGACAAATTGGACAACAACATTTAGGGTCCAATTTCTCCTGCTAACCTTGGAAAAATACAAAACTGGGGGCTAAAATATAATTTTTGTGGAAAAAAAAATATTTTTTATTTGCATGGCTCTGCGTTATAAACTGTAGTGAAATACTTGGGGGTTCAAAGCTCTCACAACACATCAAGATGAGTTCCTTAGGGGGTCTACTTTCCAAAATGGTGTCACTTGTGGGGGGTTTCTACTGTTTAGGTACATTAGGGGCTCTGCAAACGCAATGTGACGCCTGCAGACCATTCCATCTAAGTCTGCATTCCAAATGGCGCTCCTTCCCTTCCGAACCCTCCCATGCGCCCAAACGGTGGTTCCCCCCCACATATGGGGTATCAGCGTACTCAGGACAAATTGGACAACAACTTTTGGGGTTCAATTTCTCCTGTTACCCTAGGGAAAATACAAAACTGGGGGCTAAAAAATAATTTTTGTGGGAAAAAAATTTTGTTTTATTTTTATGGCTCTGCATTATAAACTTCTGTGAAGCCCTTGGTGGGTCAAAGTGCTCACCACACATCCAGATAAGTTCCTTAGGGGGTCTACTTTCCAAAATGGTGTCACTTGTGGGGGGTTTCAATGTTTAGGCACATCAGTGGCTCTCCAAACGCAACATGGCGTCCCATCTCAATTCCTGTCAATTTTGCATTGAAAAGTCAAACTGCGCTCCTTCCCTTCCGAGCTCTCCCATGCGCCCAAACAGTGGTTTACTGCCACATATGGGGTATCAGCGTACTCAGGACAAATTGGACAACAACTTTTGAGGTCCAATTTCTTCTCTTACCCTTGGAAAAATAAAAAATTGGGGGCAAAAATATAATTTTTGTGAAAAAATATGATTTTTTATTTTTACGGTTCTGCATTATAAACTTCTGTGAAGCACTTGGTGGGTCAAAGTGCTCACCACACATCCAGATAAGTTCCTTAGGGGGTCTACTTTCCAAAATGGTGTCACTTGTGGGGGGTTTCAATGTTTAGGCACATCAGTGGCTCTCGAAACGCAACATGGCGTCCCATCTCAATTCCTGTCAATTTTGCATTGAAAAGTCAAATAGCGCTCCTTCCCTTCCGAGCTCTCCCATGCGCCCAAACAGTGGTTTACTGCCACATATGGGGTATCAGCGTACTCAGGACAAATTGGACAACAACTTTTTGGGTCCAATTTCTCCTGTTACCCTTGGTAAAATAAAACAAATTGGAGCTGAAGTAAATTTTTTGTGTAATAAAGTTAAATGTTCATTTTTATTTAAACATTCCAAAAATTCCTATTAAACACCTGAAGGGTTAATAAACTTCTTGAATGTGGTTTTGAGCACCTTGAGGGGTGCAGTTTTTAGAATGGTGTCACACTTGGGCATTTTCTATCACATAGACCCCTCAAAATGACTTCAAATGAGACGTGGTCCCTAAAAAAAAATGGTGTTGTAAAAATGAGAAATTGCTGGTCGACTTTTAACCCTTATAACTCCCTAACAAAAAAAAAAATTGGTTCCAAAATTATGCTGATGTAAAGGAGACATGTGGGAAATGTTACTTATTAAGTATTTTGTGTGACATATCTCTGTGATTTAATTGCATAAAAATTAAAAGTTTGAAAATTGCGAAATTTTCAAAATTTTCGCCAAATTTCCGTTTTTTTCACAAATAAACGCAGGTACTATCAAAGAAATTTTACCACTATCATGAAGTACAATATGTCACGAGAAAACAATGTCAGAATCACCAGGATCCGTTGAAGCGTTTCGGAGTTATAACCTCATAAAGGGACAGTGGTCAGAATTGTAAAAATTGGCCCGGTCATTAACGTGCAAACCACCCTTGGGGGTAAAGGGGTTAAGGTTGAACTTCAGAAAGGCATATTTTAATGGACTCAGAAAGAGGGTAGGAAAGGTCCAATGGCTGTATGTTCTAAAGGACACAATTGTCCAAGAAGGATGGGAGATTAGCTAAATGAAATTCTCACTGCATAATCGGTAACAATCCTGAAAAGAAGGAAGAATTGGAAGCATTTAAAGACACCAGGGAGGATGAACACAGAACTTAAACACTTATTAAAAAGGAAAAAAGAAATGTACATCTAATGGAATGAGAGGGGAATATTGAAAGAAGAATATAATGATGTTTGCAGGGAATGCATAGCAAGAGTTAGAAGAGCTAAAGCCAGTAATGAAGTAATGCTTGCAAGGGAGACCAAAAACAGAAATAAAGGATTTTGGGGGTATGTTGAAAGCAAAAGAAAAGTCAAAGATGCTATAGGATTTTTACAGGATGAAAAGAGTGAAGTGGTTAAAAAATATGTTGAGAAGACCGAACTTTTAAATTCCTATTTGGCGTCCAGGCTCGGACTGGCCCATAGGGTAACAGGGCAATCTCCCGGTAGGTCCCTGTGCAGATTTGGGCCTCCAACTCCCCTGTATGGGCAGTACTTTGTATAGTTCACTTGATTCACTCTGTACAGAAAAACGCAGCACCTCGTCATTCATTAACCATACTACTGTACTCAGTTTATTATTATAACGAGATACATTTGTGAACAGGGGTAGTGTAATATTTTTATGCAGGGGAAAAGTGGACCCCTCCCAAAGTCAATGTTACGGGTGGGCCCTTGGCTCCCCAGTCCGACACTGTTTGCATCTGTGTTCTCTAAAAAAGCGAATGCAACATCAACTGATCTTCACGGTGCCATCAAAGGAATAAAATAATCCACACTATCTATAAACAGAGAGATGGTCAGGGAACACTTAACTACCGGTAATTTGAATGACTTTAAATCTCCTGGTCCAGATTAAAAACAACCTAGGATGCTGAAAGAGTTAGCAGAGGAAGTTGCAGAACCACTAGCCAGAATCTTTGAAAAATCCTGAAAAACGGGGAGAAGTCCCAGAAGATTGGAGAAGGGCAAATACTGTCCCTATCATCAAAAAAGGAAAGAAGACAGAGCCAGGAAATTACAGGCCAGTGAGCCTTACTTCTATACCAGGAAATATATTTGAACAAATTATTAAACAGCATGTATGTAAGTACTTGGATAACAATACAGTAATTATCCAGAACCAGCATGGGTTTGTAACAAACAAGTCATGCCAGAGTAGTATAATTTCCCTCTATGATGGAATCGCTGACTGGGTAGATCAGAGAAATGGAAATGCAGTAGAAATAGTATATCTCAACTTCAACAAAGCATTTGATCAAGTATCTCACACTATCCTTAGTGGAAAAATGACCAATTATGGGACTGACAAGCCTACTGTTAGATGGAAAAGTGTTTCAAGTGGATCCTTGAACCCGTTCTCTTGGGGTCTCAGACATGGTGACTCCAGGCTCTGACTGCTGCTGTACCTCAGGTGTTGTACGGGCAGTGTACATATAGCTCTATGCCCTCCGGTTCTGCTGTGGGGCTTGCAGCTCCCCACTGCCTCGGGCTACCGGTGCCCGGTTTCTGCGCTCTGGCTCCTAGAAGGCCCAATCGCAGCCTCCTTGAGCCCTCAATCTCTCCTTTGCTCCTTTCCTGTTTCTGTTCGCTCTCAGACTATCTCAGACTGACTGACTCCTCCTCCAGACCAGGATCTTTATATATCAGGGAAGCTCCCGTAAAAACCGGGTTTTGAGCTAAAGAGTAGACAAGAGAGTTTTCTGAGTTTTGCATATCAGACGGAAGTGGACCAAGCGTTCCACGACATTAAAGATGAAGGGACGATTGGAAACAGGTCTGTAGTTAGCGGTGCAGTTATGGTCAAGGGATGTTTTTTAAGTAATGGATGTTTAAATGAGGAGTGAAAAATACCAGATGACAGGGAGAGATTAAATATTTTAGTTAGGATAGCGGTGACATCCGGGGAAAAGGACTGGAGGAAAAGTGAGTAAACAGGGTCACTGGAGCAGGTAATAAGGCAAGAAGATGTAAGGAGTCTGGTCACTCTTCTTGTGTGACTGGTTCAAAGACAGAAAGTCAGCAAGATGCAGTGCAGGAGGGAAGGGAGGAGAATGAATAGGTGGTTGAGAGAAAATTTCCTGTTAGATATGGTAAATTTTTTCTTTTAAATAATTGGCCAGATCATCAGCACTGAGGTCGGTGGTGAGAGCCTGCACTTTTGAATTGAAGAGAAAGTGAAAAGTGTCAAAGAGTTGTTTAGGATTATTGGTGAGGTAGTTGGTGAAGTTGTATGTTTTAAGCATAAACTTACAATGGATGAAATTTTCAGCCAGATTGGATTTTCTCCACATACGTTTGGCGCACCTGGAGAACCGCTGGAGAAAACGTGTTTGTAGCATGTGCCAGGGTTGTCGCTGTCTGTGCCGAGTTGTTCTAAATGTAGAAGGTGCAGCTTCCTCCAGGGCACTTTGCAGTGTTTCATTATAATGTTTCAGTGAAGAGTCAGGACAGGTAGTAGGAATTTCGCAGTGCAGTGAATTACCAGCATGTCTACTGAACCAGGAACCTGAGAATCATTTTGCTCAACTCTAGTGTATATTCTTTAAAAACGATCAGTCACTTGCCATAAATATGTCATTCTTTTACCTGGTATAAATGCTGCTGCTCCCTTTGGAGCGCCCCCGTGGTAGGGCAATGGGGTACTCGGCACCGGGTCCTTCGGTTCTCAGTGGGGATGTCACGGCAGCTGACCCGGTCCGTGGCCCTAGGGGACGTCCGTTGAAAATGTGTGTGTGAAAAGGTCTTTAAAGGGATAATGTTCGTGACGCCACCTGTGGTATTCGGTCAGGGTGACCGATGCTGCTTAGGGGTCCACTGGGGTGATGTTATGGCAGCTAGATGGTATACCTTCCCACAGGTGAAGTGTGTCCCCAGGGCTTCCCAGAGTGGATGATGTAGGGCGCAGGGAATAACGAGGACACAAGGTTGCAGTCTCTTTACCTTTACTGAAGGCTTCAACAGCCACAGTCCAGGGCACCAGACCACAGGGTAGGCAGAGTCTGACCGGTCTGAAGGCACATCCAGAGTCCCCTTATCCAGGTGGAATTCAGTAGCCTTCCTACTAGCGCCTGGGTGTTGTAGTACCTCCCTGCTGAGCAACTCGGTAAGGTCCTCACAACTGTTGTAGATGTTCTAGATACCATCACGTGTTTCTCGACGCAAGCAGTGAATAGCCAGGCCTTTCCCCGGGAAGGAACAACCAAGGGAAGGGCAGCATCCTATGAAGGAAAGCCACCTATGCCAAGCATGGTATCCATCCACAGACAGCTGTTTCGGGGTTTTTGCCCCTCATCAGTGTGGAGTAGGAATCTGGCTATTAGGAGCAGTGCCTAGTAAAAAGGCTATAAAGGCACAGATGATTGGCCTCGGGGAGACCAAAACATCCAACACCGCGGAGACACCATCACGTGTTTCTCAACGCAGTGATTCCAGAACACTGCCCCCATCCCTTATGGGAAATATGCAGATGCATGTAAAGAAGCTGCGGAGACACCATCACGTGTTTCTCGACGCAAGCAGTGAATAGCCAGGCCTTTCCCCGGGAAGGAACAACCACGGGAAGGGCAGCATCCTATGAAGGAAAGCTTCTTTACATGCATCTGCATATTTCCCATAAGGGATGGGGGCAGTGTTCTGGAATCACTGCGTTGAGAAACACGTGATGGTGTCTCCGCGGTGTTGGATGTTTTGGTCTCCCCGAGGCCAATCATCTGTGCCTTTATAGCCTTTTTACTAGGCACTGCTCCTAATAGCCAGATTCCTACTCCACACTGATGAGGGGCAAAAACCCCGAAACAGCTGTCTGTGGATGGATACCATGCTTGGCATAGGTGGCTTTCCTTCATAGGATGCTGCCCTTCCCTTGGTTGTTCCTTCCCGGGGAAAGGCCTGGCTATTCACTGCTTGCGTCGAGAAACACGTGATGGTGTCTCCGCAGCTTCTTTACATGCATCTGCATATTTCCCATAAGGGATGGGGACAGTGTTCTGGAATCACTGCGTTGAGAAACACGTGATGGTGTCTCCGCGGTGTTGGATGTTTTGGTCTCCCCGAGGCCAATCATCTGTGCCTTTGTAGATGTTCTAGATGTTATTTTTTCCTCTCTGTCCCCCAGATGGTGTGGATAGGACAAACCCGTATGACTGATAGCCTGAGGCTTGTTTATAGGGACCCTAGAGACGCCCCGACCCCACAATTTGCCACCGTGTCTTCTTAGGTATTAAGGTTGGGCAGCCAACTTGGAATTGACTGTCCTGCCGGTCTCTGAAGTAAAGCGTAGAGTCTATTACTCCCTCGGTGTTCCGGCCACCGGCTACGCGCCTCAGAAGGAGGCAGCCTCTTTCAGGGCAGAACTCCTTCTGCTTTTCTTCTCCTTGTGCTATGACTTTGTTTTTCACTCTCTACAATACAATTCTCTTCGTATCCTTTCTTAGGATGCTGCCGCATGTGGGGCAAGCGCAGCTCCGTGTCTTTCTGGCTAGGCCTCTGACAGGATCCCACCCCTCTCTGGGGCCCTCTGTCTGCAGCTTTGTGGTGTTCCTCCTTTCCCGCTGTCTGCCTGACAGGAACTCCCTGGGCGAAACCCAGGCTGCGACTGACTAACTTTCTATCCAACCCACCAGTTTTACCCTAATGTGAGGAATGCCCTAATAGATAGGAGCAAGGCTCCCCCTGATGGACTGGAGTGTGAAGTGTAGTGTATGTTTTGTGATACCTGGCAAGGTGAACTCCTTTAGTGCCATCAGATGTAATATCACTCCCCCTGGTGGAAGAATAACATTAGTGCAACGACCAGGACTCTGGGGCGCTGCACCTTGAATCCGGAAATGTTTTTCTTTTATCCCTGCACCTCTCCATTCCTGAGATATGGTCCCCTCTTCCTTGTATGTTTTTTTAGCCAAGTGGGTGTGGTCATCAACTCTTCTGTGTGGGCACATTCATGAGGACCATGCCCACTTTGCAAACAAAAACTAGATTTGTATACAGGGAAGAGAGGAGCCATATCTCAAGAACGGAGAGGAGCAGGAACAGGTAAAAATATAATTAGTTTCAGGAGAGCAGGGGCATTGATGTCAGATATAAAACATCCTCTTTAAGGGTATGTTTCCACGGTCAGAAAACGCTGTGGGTTGGATGCTGCGTACCTCTGAAGCGTCCAACCCGCAGCGTCCAACGAACAGTGTCCAGATATTACAGTATAGTGGATGGGATTTCAAGAAATCCCATGCCCACTATGTGTGCACTAACGCCCGCGGCTCACCCGTCGAGACAAACCTGCGGTGTGTCTTTCCAGGCTGCAGCATGTCAATTTATCTTGCGGAGATGCAAGTCTTCTCAAGATAAAATTCACCCTAACAATATATTGGATGCGGTGAGTGCGCATGGTTCAATGAACACATGCGGAATCACCTGCGTTCAAAAGCCGACAGTGCTTTGGACGCAGCAGACATGTGCTGCGTCCAAGACGCTGCCGATTACTGACAGCGGGAACGTACCCTTAAAATGATCTTTGAGAAGCAGGCAGAGAGCTCAATGAAACACCTGCTGGTCATTTTTTTTTCCAGAATTTGAATAATTCGAGCAATATTTTTGTATAAAATATAGCTTTTGATTCCACATAAATATGTTAGGGAAATGTTCTGCAGATGTTTCACAGCATTAGTGGACACAAGCAAAAAAGGGCCCCAGTGCAAGAACAATACATTGGCCCTTTGCAGTCCAAGAGCTCCACATAATGCATAATTTAATGTTGGAGGTGGATGTGGCCCCCTTACTTCTTGGGCCCCTGTGCGGCCACACAAGTTGCACCAATGATATGTTTGCCCCTGTTTCACAGTGGCTTCAGTTGCTGAAGAATCCAATTTGATTGATTATAATATATTGCAAAATGACCAACATATTGGGCAAATAGGCACTGGATACAATTCTGCATTAGTTTTCTCTAGGTTAATATATTTTTTGTATAAATGCAAACATAATAGAAATCATAGTGAAATACAAGCTTATTGAATATGTACATCAGCATTGTGGAAATGAAGTCTGTATCCCAGTTGATAAATGGGCACACTGGGACTGTCTATGTGCCGGTGCTAAATACTGCAGAGGAAACGTGGTGAAGCTCTGCGCCTTCCTGTTTCACCAGTCAGATCTGTTGTCAAAATGTTTTGACACAGGCTATTTCTTTCAATGAAAAAAAATAAAATCACACATGTTTTTATGGAACATTGATCTGTGGAAGTTTCACTGGGACGTAGGATCACATCACGCCCGGTGCAAGAAAAAGTCTTGAATCCATTAAGTAACTAACATTCTCAGCAGACTGCAAAATCAATATGGTCTTCCGAAAAGCCAAAAAAAAAAAAACAAACAAAAAAAAAACCTGCAAGGTAGAATTAAATCCACATCAGTTCCCATACATTGTAATCATGGTTCTTGCACGTCCCTGTTCAAAACATATTTGGGGAGATGATAGTCCCATTTTTTTTTAAAGCAAGCTACAACTCAAAACCATCATATTGCATAAAATGACAAAGTGCTGCCATACAGAGCTTTTACAATAGTGCCATGCAGTGATTATATGACACTGCTATAAAATACCTAGTTAATAGTGTTGTGCAGACATCTCCACACTTACAGCCTCGGCTGCTATCAATGAGGTTATTAATGGTTTTCTGAAGAATGTTCTGCAGAGTTGAATGCACATGGGCAAATCATCAAGATCCGCTGCTGGCAGCAACTTTGCAATTGCTGACCAACAAGGTCCCAGATGTGCTTGATGGGAGACAAGTCTGAAGACGCTGTAGGCCATGGTAGCATGTAGCCATGGAGGCTGCTCACAGTAGCACGAGCTACATGTGTCCTAGTGTTGTCACGATGAAAAATGGCTCCTGGAATACTCTGGAGAAATGGCCGTATCACCGGTTCCACAATATATCCTTTCTCCACTGCAAGTGAAATTGGACGTCACATACCAAGATTAAGGTGTGAAACGCTGTCTATGCAAACCATCAGAAGGACATTGCATGACATTAGGATACAAGGCAGACATCCAGCCACAGGTGCGCTATTCACCTCACGTCAAAGGTTATCATGGTGCAGAGCAAGATGGCAAAGGAGGATGGAATGGAACTCTGCCCTCTTTAGTGTTGAGTCCTGCTTTTGTCTTAGACACAATGATCGCTGGAGATTGGTCTGGAAACCACATGGGTAACGCCATAAAGAGGCCTTCACGAGGAAATGTCACAGCAATCCTACTCCTGGGACTATGGTGTGTGGTGTTATGATACAGTGGGGCAAAAAAGTATTTAGTCAGTCAGCAATAGTGCAAGTTCCACCACTTAAAAAGATGAGAGGCGTCTGTAATTTACATCATAGGTAGACCTCAACTATGGGAGACAAACTGAGAAAAAAAAATCTAGAAAATCACATTGTCTGTTTTTTTAACATTTTATTTGCATATTATGGTGGAAAATAAGTATTTGGTCAGAAACAAAATTTCATCTCAATACTTTGTAATATATCCTTTGTTGGCAATGACAGAGGTCAAACGTTTTCTGTAAGTCTTCACAAGGTTGCCACACACTGTTGTTGGTATGTTGGCCCATTCCTCCATGCAGATCTCCTCTAGAGCAGTGATGTTTTTGGCTTTTCGCTTGGCAACACGGACTTTCAACTCCCTCCAAAGGTTTTCTATAGGGTTGAGATCTGGAGACTGGCTAGGCCACTCCAGGACCTTGAAATGCTTCTTACGAAGCCACTCCTTCGTTGCCCTGGCGGTGTGCTTTGGATCATTGTCATGTTGAAAGACCCAGCCACGTTTCATCTTCAATGCCCTTGCTGATGGAAGGAGGTTTGCACTCAAAATCTCACGATACATGGCCCCATTCATTCTTTCATGTACCCGGATCAGTCGTCCTGGCCCCTTTGCAGAGAAACAGCCCCAAAGCATGATGTTTCCACCACCATGCTTTACAGTAGGTATGGTGTTTGATGGATGCAACTCAGTATTCTTTTTCCTCCAAACACGACAAGTTGTGTTTCTACCAAACAGTTCCAGTTTGGTTTCATCAGACCATAGGACATTCTCCCAAAACTCCTCTGGATCATCCAAATGCTCTCTAGCAAACTTCAGACGGGCCCGGACATGTACTGGCTTAAGCAGTGGGACACGTCTGGCACTGCAGGATCTGAGTCCATGGTGGCGTAGTGTGTTACTTATGGTAGGCCTTGTTACATTGGTCCCAGCTCTCTGCAGTTCATTCACTAGGTCCCCCCGCGTGGTTCTGGGATTTTTGCTCACCGTTCTTGTGATCATTCTGACCCCACGGGGTGGGATTTTGCGTGGAGCCCCAGATCGAGGGAGATTATCAGTGGTCTTGTATGTCTTCCATTTTCTAATTATTACTCCCACTGTTGATTTCTTCACTCCAAGCTGGTTGGCTATTGCAGATTCAGTCTTCCCAGCCTGGTGCAGGGCTACAATTTTGTTTCTGGTGTCCTTTGACAGCTCTTTGGTCTTCACCATAGTGGAGTTTGGAGTCAGACTGTTTGAGGGTGTGCACAGGTGTCTTTTTATACTGATAACAAGTTTAAACAGGTGCCATTACTACAGGTAATGAGTGGAGGAAAGAGGAGACTCTTAAAGAAGAAGTTACAGGTCTGTGAGAGCCAGAAATCTTGATTGTTTGTTTCTGACCAAATACTTATTTTCCACCATAATATGCAAATAAAATGTTAAAAAAACAGACAATGTGATTTTCTGGATTTTTTTTTCTCAGCTTGTCTCCCATAGTTGAGGTCTACCTATGATGTAAATTACAGACGCCTCTCATCTTTTTAAGTGGTGGAACTTGCACTATTGCTGACTGACTAAATACTTTTTTGCCCCACTGTATATGTTAGCCAGACTCATCTAGTTCGGCCATTTCTCCAAAGTGTCCCAGGGGCAGTTTTTGAACACGACAGCACCAGGCTGCATCTTACTTGTGTTACAGTGAGCAGCCTGCAGAGCCTAAACCTGCTACCATGGCCGGCAGCGCCTCTGTCGAGCACATGTTGGAAATCATTGGTCGACAATTACAAAGGAGCTACCAGTGGTGGATCTTGATGATTTGTCCAAGTGTGGCAGAACACTCCGACATGTGGTGCTTATACTTGATACTGAATAAATCAAGATGTTTTGAAAATTGGGTTAGTTACTATTCTTGCCCAATAGTCCCCAAAAATAAACACATGATAGTGTCATACAGTGCCTTCTTATTTGTGCTACACACTGAAGAAATGATACAGCGTTACAGTGTCTGCATTACAATATAATACAGTGAACACTGGTAACAATATTTCATCTCAGGTCTGCATCTACCACCAATCCTCTGGCATTAATATCTAGCAGGGGCATCTTGTGAGTGCTGCAGCCAATCAGCCGCTTCTGATTGGCTGCAGCATTCACATTTCATCTGGGTAGAAAAAAAAAATCACAGAAGAAACAGAAAGGTGAGTGTCTTTTTATCTTATCTATGTTGTCAAATAATAAGCGGTATTGAATAATCTCCTTAAGGGCTCATACCCATATGTGTGAAAAAAAAAACGTTCTGATATCAGGACCGAAAAAATGGACGAGTGTCATGTGAGTACAATGAATTTTTCACACCTAGCAACCGATTTACATCCGAATGCAGTGCGATTACTATCCGATTGCACTGTGATTTTTAACATGAGATTCTTCTGCAAAAGAGTTAAAAAAAACAAACAGCCATATTCTTCCCCTTTCTGCAGAGATGACGGCGAGCTAGATCCGTCGTGGGACAAATGGATTAGCAGCATCTCTGAGGAAAGGTGAGGAATATTGTTGCTTTTTACTTTTTAACTCTTTTGCAGATGACAAAGGTGTCGGTGGAATGGGCGAGGTTGTAAGTATGGTTTAATTAAGATTTATTACAGGAGTCTGTGTCATTCTTTCTATTAAAGGACGTTATTCTGGGTGTCTGTGTTTTCATACAATGTGACTATGGGGTTAGTAATGGAGGCGTCTTATTGACACATCTCCATTACTAACCTCGGGGCTTGATGTCACCTGACAATACAAAGGTTACATCAACCCGCCAACTATCATCCCTTTTGCCACCGCTACAGGACAAATGGGAAGAGCGAGGCTAAGTGCCAGAATTGGCACCTTTTTTGGGGCAGCTGAGAGCTGATGTTTTTAGCCTGGGGGGCCAGTATTCTTGGCCCCTTCCTAGGCTATTAATATCAGCCCGCAGCTGTCTGCATAGCCTTTGCTGGTTATTAATTATAGGGGGACCCTACGTCATTTTTTTTAGGATCCCCCATTTTAATAGCCAGTAAAGGCTAAGAATACAGTTGTGAGCTGATATTAATAGCCTGGGACACTCCATGGGTGTTACCGCTCTAAACTTCTGCCCCCTGCCGTCGGCTTTCCTTCTGCTGGTTACGAAAATTATGCCATTTTTTTCAGAAAAAATATCTTTTATTAATTAAATACATGTACTGCAAGCTGCACACACACTGCACTAATTGTATATGCCACTGATATCTATATATCTATCTATTCTATATGTAATTACTGTATGCAGTCCATCTCTTCTATCCTGTCTGTTCCTGCAATGATTTTACACAAAGTGGCTGCTGTATTGCCAGCTTTTCATCTATCTATCTATCTATCTATCTATCTATCTATCTATCTATCTATCTATCTATCTATCTATCTATCTAATCTATCTACTATATATACATATATGTATGTGTGTGTCTCTAACATCTATATATCTATGTATTCTATGTGCATACTTTATATCTATTCTATTCTAACCTGTCACTCTGTGATTTTACTGTATGCGGAACACGAATTGCCAGCTTTTCAAAGGACGCCGGTGCATAAAAATCGGACAGCACTCAAATGGTCAGAGTGCTGTGTGATTTTTTTTTTCTTGCACCCATAGGCTCATCCGAGATATGAGGACAATCGGAGCATGCTGTGATTTTTTTCTCAGTCCGATTTCAGCTGAGAAAAAAAATCACAGATGATACAGTATATAACCCATTGAATAACATTGGTCCGAGTGCAATCCAATTTTTTATCGGATTGCACTGGTCCGTTTTTCTCGCAAGTGATTATGAGCCCTAAGTCAATCTTTCAGGAGAATATTATTTTGAAAGAACATAAAATTTTTGAATTCACATCCGATATCTCAAACAAACCTCATTTCAAACTACAGGGAAGCAGATTTGTTAAGGGTAATAGATCAGATGCTGCCTTGACCGAGAATTAAATTCAAGGCTGTGCTGCAAAATCATGGAGCAGTAAACAGCAGAAGAAGTAATAGCTTTGTCCATGGAGTATTGTGCAGGAACACTACAACTCTTATATTCTGTGTGGTGTCTAGTGTAAAGACTGAGCGGACTAATGCATTCATATGGCACACAACAATGGCATCTGCTGTATTCCACCATGTGCCTATGCATGAGCTAGCTGAAAGCTGCAGAAAGGCAACTTAAAACTGCTTTTGGTGCACACACCATAATAATATGTCCAGGAACTATCCTGATTCCCATGGTCTCTTTGAGTGGGTGGTCCCTCTTCATAAGCATTCCTTACTCTCACTTCCCCTCATGGAACTACTGCCATGGTTCAATTGCTTGCCTTCCTTCAAATTAAAGCCTGTTTCTTTTTACTTTCTGTATGTCGCATGGCAGACAGGAGAACAGGAGCAAAGAGACGAAGCCTTACCCCTACTTCCTGTGGAGATATAAAGACCACCCCCACTTCCTTTAATCCATCTCGGTGTTTCACCTGCTGGAGACGGATTACACTTTGCAACAGGCAGTAAACAGTAAATTACACAGGAGTCAGGCTTGTGGCCAGTACTTTGGGCTGATTTTTTAGGAAGTAAGTAAATGTAAGTTAAACTACTAGAGATACTAAAAGGAAACTTATTTGTGAAGCACAGGGAGTCTATATGTCATCATACTATGAAGCTTTAGGCACTCTATGTGCATCGTATGGTGCGTTTGTATGGAGCTGTATTATAGAGAGATATTCTTCTATAGAATGATAGACTAGAGACTGGTAAAAAGTGCACAGAGGGCATTAGCCACATAACATGTGGCTTTATTGCTGTTTTTTGCACTCACCATTCAATGCTGTGAAAACAAAGCACTTAGATAGCCTAGGATAACCGTACCCCAACTGCTGCTGCTCTGCTGGTTGGATTAAACCAATGTCGATACATACCAAAAGGGAGAAATACAGGTGTGCTGCACTTCTGGTGAAAAATTTGCAGGATTTAGATGAATAGAAATAGATTCTGGATTGCTTCCAATGCGTTTCTACGTCAAACTGAATGGAATCCCAGAGGAAAAGGTTCATTTGACCTAGAAACGCGTTGGGAATAAACTAGAATCTATTTCTATTCATCTGAATCCTGCGAATACTTCAGCAGAAGCACATCACACCTGCAGTTCTCGCTTTTGGTATTATTTTATAGAAGTTATATACCTGATATGAAATCTGTCCCCCAATAGTGCTTCACATTGCATTTAGTGCAAGTTTGGTAGCCATGTCAGGGCACACGTCCGAATTCCCCGCATTATGGAATTCAAATGTATGCACCGATGGGGCCAGATAATTTTCGAGCGTGTACGCCTACTCGAGGTGGGCAGCCAGAGAGAGTCTACTAGGTCTCAATGTCTGCCTCCAGTAGGCTTACATGTGAGCTCTGCTGGCACCATTACATTCTATGGCCCCCATTGGCGCATACACCTGAGTCCCGTTTTGGGAGGGTGTTTGGACATGGGAGGGAGTCACCGAGCATCTACTAAACATAATTTAAAAGCACCCTTATGGAATCATAGACATACAGATGTACAGTAAGGGCCCACAGACCTATGTAGGTCCTGTAATAGTTGTAATACTCTCTTTTGCGCAAGGCTTTAATGTATCAGCCGCTTTATGGTGATTCCTGGACACAGGCCAGCTCTTTATTCTAAATTTGAAAAGATTATTTTATATATATTTTTTTTCCGAAACAATACTGCAAATCATTCCAATATTGGAAAGAATAAAGAATTTGTGGAAATGATTTAAATGTGTGATCACCGCCTGACGTATAGATTATAACAAATGGCTACACGGCAAGGAAAGCTGCTTTATTCCAATTGTCTCCGAAAGCTTTTTGAAGTCAATCTCTAGAGTGTTTGCTTCTGTTTTGTGTTATTTTACATACCGTAAATGAACTCACAATGTGTATTTAGCCGTGATTTATGGACAAATGGGAGTATTACTAAACATCCAAGTGGAATTTGAAATGTCTAAGCTGAGATTGTGTGTATGTGAGATCTGCCCATAAGTCATGATGATAAGGTGCTACCTTTTCTCCTCCAGATATATTTCATGAAATGATTAACTAAGAGAGGATTTACGCTAAGTCAAAAGCACAAAACCTTCTCCCTTATTAACTAGGAAACTCAAGTCATTCATAAGAATCAGTTGAAGAAGAACCGCTATGCGTAATAATCCCCGGGAAATATGGAGGCTACTATGGAGGCTCAATGTTGGCTCACCGATTTGCATCCTGGAAAGTGTAGTCTTAACAATAGGCACTGAATATTGATCTAAAACTAAAGGACTCAATGCGCATTAGACTATAGTCAAACCTGACGATATCAGTGGGATCGGACAACAATCTGATGTCTATGGGGCCTCCCAACTGTCCTCCAATAGACGAGGTTGGTGGAAAGAAGGATCATTGTTGGATTTCCGACATCCAATCCATGTGTTCTCCCTGGACAAAAGCTGCTACCAGAGGAGTCTGTCAGCCAGAGGCTTATTATGAGCCCAATCCAAAAGCTCCAACAAGGCCCCCAATTAATTCAAGTGTTTAACAGAAGTGGTCTTTTCATTGTTACACCCGGTCTGTTTACTGTACCTCCAGGGGGTCTCCGTCAGGAATCTCGCTCTGTGCTGGCTTCATGCTGTCTGGACACAGCCCCCACTACTCCTCCCTCTCATGCTTCCTGGTGTGCAGCCAGCAGGTTCCCTGGCAGGGTTCTTAGGCCGCACGCGCGGTCACTCCCGGTCTCTTAAAGAGATAGTGTGCATTTTCCAAATGTTGCCTCTAACCAATGGCGTGTGTTTAGCTATTATTTCTAGCCCTTCCTCCATAGGGAGGGTGCCGGAGCAACAAGTATCTACTGTTGCTAACTTCCGCTTCCTGTTATCTTGCGCTTCTGTTTCTGAAGTATCTGCATAGAACTTCGCTTATTCTGTCTGTCTCCACAGATCTTCTGCTACCAGTTACCCGGTTATGCTGGACTGCATCCGCAGTATCTACACTGGACCTGTCTAGTCCTGCCAGTCCGCCAGCCTCTCTTCCAGACCACGCCAGTACCCTCGGTGCCAGCTTCTACACCCGGTATCCTCCAGTCGGCTCTGCAATACCCACTAACCTTGCTAGTCCGTCTGTTCCGCTGGGACAGCTGCCACGAGTACGGGGTCTAACTGAAGGTAGCACCCGTGTCCTCCAGGCATTCCATTCTGTCCCTGTTCGAGGGGACTTACTATGGGTGTCTGGGGCTCATGCAGTAACGCCCCCTTCGGAGCCCCCCAGACCGTGGTCTAGTGGTTTCACATCAAACCTTAATAAATACGAATGTGAACTTCTACAGCTGTGCCTCCTTTTCCATTCGTTACATTCATATAGACCAAAAAGACTTTTGTGGACCCTTAGGTTCCAAGGTCTGGGTGCGATTGCAACCCCTGCACCTATGCTAGTTACCAGCAGCTGTCATAGACAGCCAAGGAGCGCTCGGCTAAGTTGAGCATTCCTGTGTTTGGGGAAGTCGAGAAATATAGCTGTTCAATATGTATGAAGGCATTAACTGTCCCTTTGGGTTACAGATGCTACCTAAACGGTTTGGTATGTTCACAAGTGGTTCTTTTGAAGCATTTTTTGCTTTTTTTGAAGCTTTTTTGGTACATATAATACGCAACATTTTACATTATCAGCATAATCAATGAAATTTATGAAATCTCATGTATGCATTTGTTTTGTTATCCTTGCATATTTTGAGCTTTGTGGTGCTTTTTGCCAAGACGCAGCATGTCAAATCTTGGAGCATTTTGCAGCGCTTTTTATCCATTCAAATGAATGGATGAAAAATGCAGCAAAGCACACATATTATATGCAGCATTTTTCATGCCCCCCTTCTGTTTTTTTGTAGCAGAAAAAGAAGAAAACTGTCTCAAATCTCAACATGTGAACATAAGGCTAGGGTTACATCACCAAATTATTTCTCATCTGAGAGAATCAGTGAAAATTGGACTACACTCAGATATCATCTGAATGCGGTCTGATTTTTTTGACAGATCCATTGACTTGCATGGTCGATTGTAATCCGATTTTACGGACGCAAATTGTGCGCACTGCAATTTTTTCCTCAGACAGACTAGGTCTAATGAAAAAAATCAGACATTTGCATGGCCCCATAGAATAGCATTGGTCCAAGTACGATCCAATGTTTTGTCAGAGAGCACTTTGGCTGAAAATACGGTTGTCTACATGAGTCGTAACTCAAGCTCGGTAGAAGATGGTTAATAAAATGCATTTACAAAGTTATCCAATTTAAGAATCTTGTTGGTATCTATAATTTATAAAATGTGAATATGTACAGTCATTTCAATGTATGGCCTATCTCTAATAAAGGCAGACTACAAAGCTGCTATTGGGCCCGTTCACTGGGGAAGAACATGACGTCCCCCTCCAGACTCATCCCAAAGCCTCCTTTAGCTCATTCAGAAGTTTTCACCCTACTTCATGCTCTTTATGTTTTTGTGAAATACTATGATTTGTAAGTAAAACAGAGTAGGACTGCTGAGGTCTCTACATTAGGGCATGTCCACACAGGGGGCCCCAATTCGTCTGCTAGATGACGGATATTGGACATCAAATAACCTTTAAAAAGCTTGTGCGACATCGCTCACTTCCACATTGAGGGTAAGTGGTCCTGATGATGTTACGACTACAGATGAGCAGATTTGATTTATAATAAATCAAATCCAGTGTGAATTTACTGAAAATTTCAGGAAACCTCAAATTTCTGGAATCTATTAGCACAAATCCAGCAAAATGGTGTCCATTGGGGTCCTTAACGCAAAATCACAAACATATACATGATTTTGGCGGTTCTCGTGTGTGGCGTAGTTTCAAGAGCTCAGCTTACTGCACGGGCAGGGGACAATGGCTACATTACATGGCCGGCATCTGTTTCTAACAGACGTGGTAAGAGCTGAGGACCAATCGCTATTGTTAACCATTTAAACACTGCTGTCAATCTCTGACGGTGGTGTATAAATGACGAGATTGCTGAGACTCGCTCACATCAGCTTCCATCGGCTGCCCATGACACGATCATAGGGCATTATAGGTTGCTATGGCAACCAGGGCCTGGTGAAGGCCCCTGTCTCTTTCATCTTGGTCCTTCGCTGAAGCTCAGCTGTATGGTGAGCTTCAGAGGAGACCACCATTTTCACTTTTCACGCTGCAATATTGTGGTATTAGAGGGGTTTACATAAAAAAACACACCTGTCCCAGGACCCTACCTGACTGCTTATGCTGCCTCACAGCTCCCATGGCCCCTTATGTGGGTTTTCAATTCTCCTGGTGCTGAGACCTACGTGGATAAGTGGGGGGACGATGCACTTCATTGACATCCATGATGTCCATTGCTCCACACGTGACCTTGAAGACCTCAGCGCTGGAAGAACCAAAAGACCCTCATGGAGGACCAGGAGTCAGGTGAAGACTTAAGACAGATGAGAATGATGTTGTTTTTTAACCCCTTCCATCCCCTTATTTATATGTTTTTGAGTCAGTAGAGATGTTGGAGAATAATAAATGACTTTTTGGGGCAGTTTCTGATTTTATTCTGACTTGGTTAAATCTGCTGGCCGAATGGAGTGAATCTGCCCATGACGAATTTCGGGAGATTCACTCATTTCTAAAACTATAATTATAAAGATGGGAGGATGGTTCCAGTTACATCTGTTTATTTCTACATACCAGGATGATTACAGCAGCAGTAAAAACACATCTAATGTATTCATCACTTTCATCCTAATCCCTCCGACGTTTGTTGAATACACAAATGATGCCGGTGAATTGTGCACGGTAGCAATAAGCGCTACATTTGAGCTGAAATTAGCACCAAACACAAGACAGATGTCGTCCCACCGGCACATTGGGCGGATTAACATCAGTCGACATTTTAATACCGCAGTAACCATTTTTCATTAACAACAAAGTCCATGGTCACCGAGCCGAGGGTATGGCGCTAACGGATACATCCACTTTTCAGCTTTTTCATAGGGTGGGGGTCAGGACAGGATACAGGATACAACAGGTTACCAAAGGAAATTAATTAATCAAAACCAAGTACCTCATTCCGCCTGGTTTCCATTTACAATATTAGGACTTCGTTTAGATTGAAGTTTACGGAGTCATTCCCTAAGTCTGGGAAGTAAAAAGGGGACTGGAGGAGAAAAAATACAAGAAAAGCAATTACAATCCAGTTAAATCTTTTTTTACGCACAGCACATGGACTTGTGTAAATCTACAGCCATAATGAGCAACTTACTTAAAAGCCAACCCCAGCTTCTGGTGCATTACCAAGCAACCACAGAGGGGCGGACTGCTTCTTTGTAATACTTTTCAGGAATAAATGAAAATGTTGATCTTTACTGGGAAGCAATCATCAAAAAATGTCCTATTGTTTAAATCACGTTTTTGTGTATTATGTGTTTTTTCCTTTAAAATCATACATTTATTAAAAAATAAAATTAGTAATGCTGCAATTTTCACACTGGACACTAGGGATTTTTTTATACTTTGCTTCCTATTCTTTTAGGAAGAATTTTCAGCAGATGCATTATCATCAGAGGCATTATTACAATGACAGGTAACTCCACTTATACAAAGCTCATAATATAGGATAGTAGCTGACCCTGCTCTATCCTTCACAATGACCTTTGCACATGCTCATTGTTACACACATGTCCTGAATATCCCTTGCTCTGATCCCTTTTCTGGGGTTCACCTTCCTCTGTTGTGCTCCACGTTGAGTTTTGCTGAATGCTCAGCATGGACCAATGACATCTTCTCCGTAGACCTATTTAAGGCGAATTGACACAAACACCTGTGTCTTGGGATTGAGACTCTAGTGTTCCTTGCTTGGTATGCTCCATTATCTGTACTACTGACTTTCAACTTCCATCCATCTCTGCTGGGTTCCACTCCATCTGTCACTGAGTTCCAAGTAATTCCTAAAAACCGCAATTCCACTTGTCCTCTGAAAGCTACACCAATGCCTGGGCGTCATGTACCCAACCAGACCAGAAGAATAAAGGATCCGCCTCACATGCTGAGCACTTACACTCATTAGATGCTTCAGTACAAGAGATAGGACTGGAGTCTGTTCAGTTTGACCATGTACATGTATTGTTTCCTGAAACACTAGGAACTTCTAGTCTAAAAATCCCTAAAGGACAGTGTGAATTCTGAAAGTTTTCCATTTTTTATTTTGAGTACAAATTGGGATATGGAAATATAAAAAACTGGGAAAATTAAAAATAATATACAGTATATTTAACACAAAAACTTGATTTACAGTAAATAATAGTTAATTTTCTGATATAGAGTCCCTTTAAATGACAATTCAATTCAGATATAAGGATAAATATTATTATTCATAGGGGGCAGAATAATGGCGGTTAGTGTGAGTGGCATAAGGATATACAAATTAATGATCTGAAAATGTGAGTTATGGTTTGTACTCAGAGAAGATGACACTTGCCCCCTCACCCAGCAGAAGGAGTCTATGAGCACAAAAGAATGGTTTAGAAAAAAAATGTGTAATGTATTATTGAAATAAGTGTTTTATAAGTGTTTTATTTTATAGCAACTTATTTATTTCTAAAATGTATATAATATATTTTTATTTTCTTTCTAAAAAGTAAGTGCCCGATTCATCTTTGCAGTTTTTTTAAAGTCATTTTTCTTTTTTGTTTCCTATGGGACTCTTTGACGTTCTTTGGGCCAAATTCTTGAAAATACGGTTCATGAAGTTTGTGTAAAATCCAAAATGCTCTTTATTTTTGTCTTCAACCTTTCCTTTTACATTTTGAGCTGCAAAAGAAATATGTTCTGCTAAAATGTCACAAACTTTGTGCTAAAATTTCAGGGGGAGGAAGACTGGAGAATCTTTGCACAAAAATGTTAAATTTTTAATGAGCAATCAGCTGAAAAACGTACAAACCTCAAGTACCCATCTATGATGGTGAATGGAAAAACACAGGCAAACACATATTAAGTAGACCTTTAAAAATGTCGAAAAATTAATAGAAGAATAAGGAACAAATGAAAAACAAGTGGAAACCACCAAAGGCTAGACAAAAAAAGGTGCAAACGTAATAATGAATCAGGCATTTAGACTTTTAAGTCTCAGCACCGTGAAGGCCTCCTCTTGCCTCCTTCTGCTGCAAGTTGGCATAAAGCTTGACCTTCTGTGGTGGCATAAAGCTTGACCTTCTGTGGTCCCTCCAAAATCTGTCCGTATTAATTTATTAAGACTAGATATTGAAACATATCATTTTGTTCTATTAATTTTTCATTCTTTTTATTTTATTTTCTGTGCAAGATTATAGGGGCAGTGGTCGTGGTCGCATGTCGGTTGGACAGCTGCAACACATGCACAAATTGCTTAACAAACAGGCAATCCCTGCATGTGCTGAGGCTGTCGAACAACCGTGACACATGTGTAAGGGGGTACAAGGACTAGTTGTGCCCACTCTCCCTCGCCAGTGTTTTTATGTCCCTGTCACGCTGATATATTTAATACGTTATGCTGTGAACTGCATAAATATGCTATAGGGTATATGACTGTTAAATATTATGTGCACTGTAAGATTGCTAATGCCATGTATTTATGTTATTGTCTGGGGAAAGTGCAGTTTTCAGATTGGCCCACTGGAGAGGGGCACCATAGTATAAGACATCAGTAGGATAGGATCTAGTTAATTAGGAGGGGCCAACTGTGTAAGGTGTAGAGAGCTTCCTGCATTTAGTCAGAAGGGCCTCAGAGCCCGTACAGGGCAGTTGAACCACGTAACGTTTTTCAAGTCAAGGAGCCCAGCTCGTCCAGGGCCTAAGAGTAACGATTGCCGGTGTAGCAGAGGAATACAGGGAAGCTTTGTCATAATGGCGGTCAGCTACTTAGGAAGACGCCTGCCTGTCTGGTGCGAAACGGACCGGGAAGTCCTACAGTTAGTCAGACTGGTCAGACCAAATGCTGTGGTACCGGGGACAACGGTGTGACCTGGTGGTATTCCTAAAGAAGAGAGGGACAGCACAGGGACAGAAAATGTGGTGTCTTGTGAAGTATCTTGTGCTGTACCTAAATGTGAACTGGACAAGCTGAAAAAGGAACTGAGAAAAATCTTTTGCTTTAAGTTGGAAACTGACTCTGTCTCTCTTTATGTGGAATCTAAAGAAAGAAACCCCCAGCGAATCAGAAAGGATCCAGATGGAAAGTAAAGCTGACAAAGAGGTACCCTACCGCTGGGAAATTGTGTGTATGTCACAGAGGGCCAGGGTGCACTAAAGCAGCCACCATTGAAAGCCACGACTACAGCCCTATTCTCCATTTGACATGCAGTCGTGCTAGCACACGAGCGTGTTCAGATAACACCTTATACCAGCATGTTCGTTCATCACTAATCATGATCTGTATTAAAAATGAATATAGCAACTTTCACACTGACCACTAGGGTTATTTTAGACTCCAACTTCCTGTAGTTTCAGGAAATGAACATGTACATTAGCAGCAATAGACTTACGCTGACCCTATATTTTGCATTGGAACATTTAATGAGCGTGCGCAAACTTAATTGTGAAGGGAGGACTTCAGCTCTGACATCACCTATTGTGAAAAATGCATCCTGCGTTATCGGATGGGATGTGTTATCAGTCATTGTAATTCTGCCTCTGATGATAAGGAAACTGCTGTAAACTCTTCTTGAAAGGGCAATAAGTATAAGTCTAAAAAACCCTAGTGTACAGTGTGAAAATTACAAGATTATTAATTTTGTTGTTTTTTTTTTTACCTACAGATTGTGATTAAAAAAATAAAACAGTTTGTTAAAAATGAAAAAAAGCTAGTCCATTTAACAGTTTGACATTTAACTTTACAACAGCCATGTGTAAAGATGACAACAAGTATGGGGAGAAGACAGGAAGGACGAGGTTCGCTGCATCTATCACCTATTGTCAATAGTGTGATTCTGTGTTGCCTCTAGCTTTATAATAGGGATATTATCATTCAGTGTCATCCTGTCTGTGATGATAATAGAAATTCTACAGAACAGGAAGTGTCAGACGACTGTGACTGTGGTTAGAGTAAAAACTCCAATACTTCAGAATTGCTATGAAACATGGAGAGTGGCATGGAAGGTTCTCTGTAGTCTCTGTATCTATCATCTATTGTCTATAGCGTAACCTTATATTATTTCCAACTTCTTGACACAGATGTTACTTTTCAGTATAATCCTGCCTATGAAGATAATGAGATAACTGCTGAAAAGTGATCTCTAAAGGTACCTTCACACATAACGATTTCGTTAACGATATCGTTGCAACGTCACGCTTTTTGTGATGTAGCAACGATCCCGCTAACGATTTCGTTATGTGTGACAGCGACCAACGATCAGGCCCCTGCTGGGAGATCGTTGGTCGCTGGGGAATGATCAGGACCTTTTTTTGGTCGCTGATCACCCGCTGTCATCGCTGGATCGGCGTGTGTGACGCCGATCCAGAGATGTGTTCACTTGTAACCAGGGTAAATATCGGGTTACTAAGCGCAGGGCCGCGCTTAGTAACCCGATATTTACCCTTGTTACCATTGTAAAAGTAAAAAAAAAACACTACATACTCACCTTCCGATGTCTGTCAGGGCCCCTAACTATTGTTGATATGTGATAGTGTATGTTTTCTAATATGGGCCAAAAGCACTGTTTGGGCCCTTAAAGCTCCAGGGCCTGGGTGCGATTGCAGCCTCTGTACCAATTATATTTACACCCATGCAGAACAAAGTTTCCTTGACTCTTGGGACAATTCTCCATACTTTTATTTCTTAACCGTATTGTTCATATAGAAAGTTAGGTATTCGCCACCCAGTAACAAAGGGAATGAGGTCAACCAAGGCTGGGGCCCTCTCTCTAAGGGGCCACATAATAGACACATTGCCTACTTCTGAAGAATGAGTATCTTTGGCATACAGAACAGTGCATAGAACTAAACTCGGAGGGAATATAGGATCAAGTCATGGAAAGTTTCTTCATCTGTATCAATGACACATTACATTTCTTTCTATTTAAGAAAACCCAGTTACTTCCTATATCAAAGAATATTTATTTTCACATCAGTTATGTTCAGAACATATGGGCATGAATCATTCGACATGAAGAAGTTTAATTTGATACATCCATTCCAATCTGTGTTTACTCGGTCCTCTTACTTGTCCACTAAGGCCACCTTCACTCTGCACTCGGGAGATTCGCTCTCCGTTGTGCTTTTTTTCATTAACGGATCCCAGTACATATGGAGCGCCCCCATGTCAGGGCAATGGGGTACTCAGTATTGGGCCCCCTTCTGTAGTCAGTGGGGATGTCACGGTGGCTGGACCCGGCCCGTGGCCCTTTGAGGGGCATCCAATAAAAGAGACAACAGTTTATGATATAGTGTTCGTGATGCCACCTGTGGTATTCGGTCAGGATGACCGATGCTGCTTAGGAGTCCGCTGGGGTGATGTTATGGCAGCTAGATGGTATATTTTCCCACAAGTGAAGTGTACCCCCAGGGCTTCCCAGAGTGAAGTTGGTAGATGTAGGATGTTGTAAGGCGCAGGAAATAACGAGGACACAAGGTTGCAGTCTCCTTACCTTTACTGAAGGCTTCAGCATCCACAGTCCAGGGTACCAGACCACAGGGTAGGCAGAGTCCGGCCGGTCTGAAGGCAATATCCAGAGTCCCCTTGTCCAGGAGGAATTCAATAGCCTTCCCCTTGCGCACAGTAATGCAGTTGGTCCCTACTTGCATAAGCTACCATAAGGTCCTCACTGTTGTTACTCCTCTCTGTCCCCCAGGTGGTGCGGATAGGACAAAACCCGTATGACTGATGGCCTGAGGCTTGTTTATAGGGACCCTAGAGACACCCCGACCCCCGCAAGTTGTCACCGTGTCTTCTTAGGTATAAAGGTCAGACAGCCAACTTGGAATTAACTGTCCTGCTAGTCTCTGAAGTAACGGCATAAAGCCACCGAATCTGCGCTTCAGATGGAGGCAGCCTGCTTCTAGCTGGTCTCCCACTGATGTTTCACTCCTGTTGCTATGACTTCTTTTCTCACTCACTACAGCACAATTCCTTTTGTGTCCTTTCTTGGGATGCTTGTTATGATACGGTGGTCTAGGAGCAACATGGAACGAGCTCTGAAGGACATGGTAACTGTACTGACCGCAGTCCCTAAGCTCAACACAACACTAGAAATAGCCGTGGAATGCTCCTAACTCTCCCTAGGCATCTCGTCACAGCCTAAGAGCTAACTACCCCTAAAGAAAGAAGCAGGAAAACTATCTTGCCTCAGAGAAAATCCCCAAAGGATAGATTAGCCCCCCACAAATAATGACTGTGAGTGGAGAGGGAAAAAGACATACACAGAATGAAACCAGGATGAGCACAGGAGGCCAGTCTAGCTAAATAGATAGGACAGGATGGAATACTGTGCGGTCAGTATAAAACACTACAAAAATCCACGCAGAGTTTACCAAAAATCTCCACACCTGACTAAAGGTGTGGAGGGCAAATCTGCCTCCCAGAGCTTCCAGCAAGACAGAATTAATTCACACTGATAAGCTGGACAAACATAGAAGGCACAGAATGGATAAGTCCACAATCTATGGACAGAAAAGAGCAAGCAAAAACTTAGCTTAGCTGAACTGGTCAGGATAACAGGGAACTCCAAAGAGATGTGAATCCAACCAGGAACCATTTACAAGTGGCACTGGCTGAAGATAGAGCCAGACTTAAACAGCCGAGCAGAAGAGACGATAAGTGGAGGCAGCTGATGACAGCTAACTCCAAGGAGCAGCCATACCACTAGGAACCACAAGAGGGAACCCAAGAGCAGAACTCACAAAAGTGCCACTTACAACCACCGGAGGGAGCCCAAGAGCGGAATTCACAACAGATGCTGCCGCATGGGTTGCAGGCGCAGCTCCGTGTCCTTCTCCCTCAGACTTCAGTCTGGATCTGACTAGAGATCACCCTAGCCAGCTCGACCGGGAGACCTTTCCTCGTTGATCCCCAGCCAGGAACTCTCCTCTATGAGACTGACTCACTTCCTAACCAACCCACCAGTTTTACCCTAATGTGAGGAGTGGCCTAATAGATAGAACCCTTAGCTCCCCCTGGTGAACTGGAGTGTGAAGTGTGTGTGTGGCTGTGATACTTGGACAGAAGATTTCCTTCAGTGCCCTCAGACGTAACATCACACCCCCTGGTGGAAGAACAACATTACTGCAACGAACCAGGACTCTGGGGCGCTGCACCCCCCCTTATTAAATCCAGAACTCCCGGACTGGGATAAAGAAAACAACAATACATGTTAGCAAAAGACATGCAAAAATTTTGAAATGCTATAAACAAATTAATTTAACAATGCTTTCCTTTATGGGAGGTGAGAATACTTGAATGTTGCAAACAATAACATATTCACATTGCGCATACAACTTTCAAAGGCAAATATAAAACAATTACTATCTATTTAAGAAACATAATTACCCATACAGGTATTCTATCTTACTAAGTGTGAGTACCCTCTAAGGGTATACTATCATTAACTCTTAAGGTGCTAACCAACATTTTCTTTATCTCTCTTCTACATATGCAGGACTATCTGTCTACCCCTACGGGCCTACTGCATTTTCTTTCCTAAAACCTATCATTTTTATTTAAAGTACATCATTTTCTAGCTTCTTAAAGAGCCACTGTCACCCCCCTGCAGCCGTTATAAACTAAAAGAGCCACCTTGTGCAGCAGTAATGCCGCATTCTAACAAGGTGGCTCTTTTAGTTTTGTGTTCAGGTATTACTAAAATAAAGCGTTTTGAAACTTTGCAAAAATACCTGTCTTTGTCCACGCTGTTTTCTTTTCAAATCCGGCGCCGGCGCTGTGTAAATGTTTGTGGGGCAGGCGCAGTAAGCTCAGGCGGTCTGACGTCCCAGCCAGGCTTGCAGACTGCGCCTGTGCTGGCAGTGCGGCCGCCCACCTCGGTAATCCCTGCCCCGCACTGTGTTATGCATTGTGCACAGTGCGGGGCTAGGATTCCTGGGCATGCGCACTGCGCTTCTTAGCCTGTCACCCAGGTCCCCCGCCCCCCGCCTTACAGCGTTTTTATACTGTAATCAGCTGATCATGCCTCCTCCTTCTCTCACTAGCAGTCGCCGGGAAAGAACCAACATTGGAAACTTGCCTGCTAGCTGGTGTGTGTTTGTTCTAGGTGTATTCTTTAGGTGTATGGAATCTGTTACTAAATTGGTGGCGAAATTTACCCAGCGAGAATGAAAGTTATATACTGATGTGGACATAACATATACCGCGCTGTAGATGCATATTGGTTGTTGGGGGGCATTAGACCACACTGCAGCTGAATATATGGAGATATTGGGGAGCATTATGCTCACTCCTGTTGCTATGACTTCTTTTCTCACTCACTACAGTGGCCTAATAGATAGAACCCTTAGCTCCCCTGGTGGACTGGAGTGTGAAGTGTTTGGGTGGCTGTGATACCTGGACAGAAGATCTCCTTCCTTGCCCTCAGACGTAACTGCACCCATTATGTCCTCGTTATTCATCGCGCCTTGCACCATCCACCATCACCATCTACACTTCTGGGAAGCCCTGGGGATACACTTCACCTGCGGGAAGGTATGCCATCTAGCTGCCATTCCATCACCCCAGCGGACTGAGCAGCGTCGGTCACCCTGACTGAATACCACAGGTTGCGTCATGAACACTACCGTTATCTACGAACTCTGCCTTTTATTGGGCGCCCCTCATAGGGCCACGGTCTGGGTCGGGCCACCGTGACATCCTCGCTGAGGGAACTGAAGGACCCGGTACCGAGTAACCCATTGCCCTTACGTGGGGGCGATCCAGATGTATGGACCCACACTGTATGTACGGGGGGCTGAGTGTGGGATCATACAGTAGTATATAGTGGGGTTGTTAGCATACATAATTCTGCTTAATATTAAATGATACAATTAATATTCATATAAAAAAATTATAATTAACATGTCAATATAAATATTGAGCAGAACAAATTACAATAGTCACGGCCTCTCATATGCCCCCTTGGGAAAATGTATTACTCACAAACCGGTATAGATTCTGGTGGAGTATCAGTCTAGAACTAGGCTTAGTGGCCAGAATGAGCTAATTTCTTATTTTTTACAATTTTTATTTTAATATTGCCAGCGATATATAAATTGCAAAAAAAATTCTTACATTTATTTAAAATATACGATACATTGAACTTAGCAAAACCTGACTTCTGTATTTTCGTTTTATGCTTTCTACCCTTTTTCCAAGAGCCATAATTTTTTTTTTCTATTATTTCTTCGACATAGCGGTGTGAGGGCTCAGCTTTATACCTTTGAATAATACCATTCACTTTACCATATAATTTACTGAAAATAGTTAAAAAGAAACCCCAAGTATAGGAAAATGTTCAAAAAAATTCTATGTGTTCACGCGGCCTACAAGTTTGTTTTTTGCACGGTGAGCTCATGGTTTTTTTTTACACCATCTTGTGCTATGTAGGATGTTTTGGTCACTTTCTACTGCATTTTTGGAGGAGGATGAGAATGCTGAAATTGAAAAACAGAAATTCTTATGTTTTGTCTTTTTTTTTTTTCTTTATGGTTTTTACTATATGAGTAAATTAATTTAAAATTTTCATACATTGCACTTTTAGCAGCACGGCCATGCCAAATATTTTTTTTTTATTTTTGAACTAGAAAAAGAGGATGACTCAAACTTTATATTTCTTAATTATTTTTTTTTTACATGTGTCTGTCAGAGATTGACACTTACACTGAAGTGGTTAATCTGCAGCGATCGCATCTAGTTTTGTATATTAGGATTATCACTGTGATACTGGAACGCTGGAGGAAATATCGAGCGTTCACCCGCAGGTAGGATAAAAAAATAAAAAATGTAAGATACATGAAAAAAAAAATCCTTCTTCTATATCAGTGAGTGATGACTGAACAACAAGCGGTAAATCAATGCCGCTGGTGAAAAGACGAAAT
The DNA here is from genome assembly GCF_032444005.1 of Ranitomeya imitator. Taxonomy (NCBI): domain Eukaryota; kingdom Metazoa; phylum Chordata; class Amphibia; order Anura; family Dendrobatidae; genus Ranitomeya; species Ranitomeya imitator. Next base: position 635,239,266 of record NC_091286.1, read on the forward strand.
AACGTTTCACGAGGCATAAATCCTGTGATGTACAAGTAGCGATGATTGCAGGCCGCTGATTTATTAGTTTGTCATCAAACAGACTGCAAAGAAATGTATATAAATATATGTTGTAAAATCGTATGATATTCGTTCCCCGGCGGATGGAAGTTTCATGATTGAATTCCAGCAGTAATATTAAATGTATATATATTACTCACGTAAATATATATCAAAGTATCTAAATCAAAGAACAGTCAGAACTGTCACTATACATCTATCTAAATGTAATGGAGGAAGCTATAATGTGTCATCGCAATGTGAGGGTTTATTGCCAGTTAAAGGGGTTGACTTATATGACCTATATTAATGACCAATCTTTTGGATTGTTCATCAGTTTTAGATTTGTGGGGGTCCGACACCCCTTTACCACACTGCCAGTGGTGTACAGCTCCCACTGCGGCTGGATGAACAGAGCGGGAACATTACAGCTCCTTGCACCATGTAGTGGCCGCTCTGAGGTACTGCACCTCCTATTGAATTGAATGGGAGCAGTTACCCCATTGCCATACCCATCATCTACAAGGTATCATGATAAACAGCTCTCAGGTGGACTCCTCCCCATTTTCCTCAGGCTCCTTTTGCAGGGAGGATTAAGTGGTCAGAGACACACTTCTGCTAAATGTGCATGTAAGCAATGGTTGTAGCTTGACAACGTCTCGGACACCAACCAGCTCTTCACTCAGCGTCAAGGAGATCTAGTCTGGTTTTGACACAAATTCATCTCTGGGGAACATGGAGGGCACGCCTTGGAAATTTATCAAAGATTTGACATCAGAATAATGGTGTCAAATTTTTGAAAAATTTGGCATTTTCATGCCAATTTTGTAGCCATTACGCCAAAATGGGTGGAGCTGGGGCGGGATGAAGTGTGACTATGAACGCCTGTCAAATTCTGCAAAACTGTTGGCGTTTAAGACACCAGAAATACTACTCCAGTAGCATTTTTGGCACGCACCACAGAGAAGATGCGCCAAATTCAGAAAGGGTGCTGTGCCCCTTAATTAGTAACATAGTAACATAGTAACATAGTTAGTAAGGCCGAAAAAAGACATTTGTCCATCCAGTTCAGCCTATATTCCATCATAATAAATCCCCAGATCTACGTCCTTCTACAGAACCTAATTGTATGATACAATATTGTTCTGCTCCAGGAAGACATCCAGGCCTCTCTTGAACCCCTCGACTGAGTTCGCCATCACCACCTCCTCAGGCAAGCAATTCCAGACTCTCACTGCCCTAACAGTAAAGAATCCTCTTCTATGTTGGTGGAAAAACCTTCTCTCCTCCAGACGCAAAGAATGCCCCCTTGTGCCCGTCACCTTCCTTGGTATAAACAGATCCTCAGCGAGATATTTGTATTGTCCCTTTATATACTTATACATGGTTATTAGATCGCCCCTCAGTCGTCTTTTTTCTAGACTAAATAATCCTAATTTCGCTAATCTATCTGGGTATTGTAGTTCTCCCATCCCCTTTATTAATTTTGTTGCCCTCCTTTGTACTCTCTCTAGTTCCATTATATCCTTCCTGAGCACCGGTGACCAAAACTGGACACAGTACTCCATGTGCGGTCTAACTAGGGATTTGTACAGAGGCAGTATAATGCTCTCATCATGTGTATCCAGACCTCTTTTAATGCACCCCATGATCCTGTTTGCCTTGGCAGCTGCTGCCTGGCACTGGCTGCTCCAGGTAAGTTTATCATTAACTAGGATCCCCAAGTCCTTCTCCCTGTCAGATTTACCCAGTGGTTTCCCATTCAGTGTGTAATGGTGATATTGATTCCTTCTTCCCATGTGTATAACCTTACATTTATCATTGTTAAACCTCATCTGCCACCTTTCAGCCCAAGTTTCCAACTTATCCAGATCCATCTGTAGCAGAATACTATCTTCTCTTGTATTAACTGCTTTACATAGTTTTGTATCATCTGCAAATATCGATATTTTACTGTGTAAACCTTCTACCAGATCATTAATGAATATGTTAAAGAGAACAGGTCCCAATACTGACCCCTGCGGTACCCCACTGGTCACAGCGACCCAGTTAGAGACTATACCATTTATAACCACCCTCTGCTTTCTATCACTAAGCCAGTTACTAACCCATTTACACACAATTTCCCCCAGACCAAGCATTCTCATTTTGTGTACCAACCTCTTGTGCGGCACGGTATCAAACGCTTTGGAAAAATCGAGATATACCACGTCCAATGACTCACCGTGGTCCAGCCTATAGCTTACCTCTTCATAAAAACTGATTAGATTGGTTTGACAGGAGCGATTTCTCATAAACCCATGCTGATATGGAGTTAAACAGTTATTCTCATTGAGATAATCCAGAATAACATCCCTCAGAAACCCTTCAAATATTTTACCAACAATAGAGGTTAGACTTACTGGCCTATAATTTCCAGGTTCACTTTTAGAGCCCTTTTTGAATATTGGCACCACATTTGCTATGTGCCAGTCCTGCGGAACAGACCCTGTCGCTATAGAGTCCCTAAAAATAAGAAATAATGGTTTATCTATTACATTACTTAGTTCTCTTAGTACTCGTGGGTGTATGCCATCCGGACCCGGAGATTTATCTATTTTAATCTTATTTAGCCGGTTTCGCACCTCTTCTTGGGTTAGATTGGTGACCCTTAATATAGGGTTTTCATGGTTTCTTGGGATTTCACCTAGCATTTCATTTTCCACCGTGAATACCGTGGAGAAGAAGGTGTTTAATATGTTAGCTTTTTCCTCGTCATCTACAACCATTCTTTCCTCACTATTTTTTAAGGGGCCTACATTTTCAGTTTTTATTCTTTTACTATTGATATAGTTGAAGAACAGTTTGGGATTAGTTTTACTCTCCTTAGCAATGTGCTTCTCGGTTTCCTTTTTGGCAGCTTTAATTAGTTTTTTAGATAAAGTATTTTTCTCCCTATAGTTTTTTAGAGCTTCAATGGTGCCATCCTGCTTTATTAGTGCAAATGCTTTCTTTTTACTGTTAATTGCCTGTCTTACTTCTTTGTTTAGCCACATTGGGTTTTTTCTATTTCTAGTCCTTTTATTCCCACAAGGTATAAACCGCTTACACTGCCTATTTAGGATGTTCTTAAACATTTCCCATTTATTATCTGTATTCTTATTTCTGAGGATATTGTCCCAGTCTACCAGATTAAGGGCATCTCTAAGCTGGTCAAACTTTGCCTTCCTAAAGTTCAGTGTTTTTGTGACTCCCTGACAAGTCCCCCTAGTGAAAGACAGGTGAAACTGTACAATATTGTGGTCGCTATTTCCTAGATGCCCGACCACCTGCAGATTTGTTATTCTGTCAGGTCTATTAGATAGTATTAGGTCTAAAAGTGCTGCTCCTCTGGTTGGATTCTGCACCAATTGTGAAAGATAATTTTTCTTGGTTATTAGCAGAAACCTGTTGCCTTTATGGGTTTCACAGGTTTCTATTTCCCAGTTAATATCCGGGTAGTTAAAGTCCCCCATAACCAGGACCTCATTATGGGTTGCAGCTTCATCTATCTGCTTTAGAAGTAGACTTTCCATGCTTTCTGTTATATTTGGGGGTTTGTAACAGACCCCAATGAGAATTTTGTTACCATTTTTCCCTCCATGAATTTCGACCCATATGGACTCGACATCCTCATTTCCTTCGCTAATATCCTCCCTTAAAGTGGACTTTAGACAAGACTTTACATAGAGACAAACCCCTCCTCCTCTCCGATTTTTACGATCCTTTCTAAACAGACTGTAACCCTGTAAGTTAACTGCCCAGTCATAGCTTTCATCTAACCATGTCTCGGTTATTCCCACTATGTCAAAGTTACCTGTAGATATTTCTGCTTCTAGTTCTTCCATTTTGTTTGTCAGGCTTCTGGCGTTTGCGAGCATGCAGTTTAGAGGATTTTATTTTATTCCAATCTCCTCACTGTGGATTGTTTTAGAAATGTTCTTACCTCCCTTCTGAGTATGTTTTCCTGGATCTTCTTTGTTCAAGTCTAATGTTTTTCTTCCCGTCCCCTCTTCTTCTAGTTTAATGCCCTCCTGATGAGTGTAGCGAGTCTTCTGGCGAATGTGTGTTTCCCAGGTTTGTTGAGGTGTAGTCCGTCTCTGGTGAGGAGTCCATCGTACAAGTAATTCACACCGTGGTCCAGGAATCCGAATCCTTGTTGTCTGCACCATCGTCTTAGCCAGTTGTTTGCATCAAGGATCCTGTTCCATCTCCTGGTGCCATGCCCGTCTACTGGAAGGATAGAAGAAAAAACTACCTGTGCATCCAGTTCCTTTACTTTCTTCCCCAACTCTTCAAAGTCTTTGCAGATTGTCGGTAGGTCCTTCCTTGCCGTGTCATTGGTGCCAACATGTATCAGAAGAAATGGGTGGACGTCCTTGGAGCTAAAGAGCTTTGGTATCCTATCGGTCACATTCTTGATCATCGCACCTGGAAGGCAGCATACTTCTCTTGCAGTTATGTCCGGTCTGCAGATGGCTGCTTCTGTGCCTCTCAGTAGTGGGTCTCCCACCACCACCACTCTTCGTTGCTTCTTGGCTGTACTTTTAGCTGTCACTTGTTGCTGTGTGCCCTTTTCTTTTTTGCTTGCTGGTATTGCTTCATCCTTAGGTGTGCCATCTTCATCCTCTACAAAGATTTGATATCGGTTCTTTAGTTGTGTGGTTGGTGATTTCTCCATGGTCTTCTTGCTTCTTTTGGTCACATGCTTCCACTCATCTGCTTTTGGAGGTTCTGTGACACTTTTTTCACCTTCTGTGACCAGTAGAGATGCTTCTGTTCTGTCTAGAAAGTCTTCATTCTCTTTGATGAGTTTCAAAGTTGCTATTCTTTCTTCCAGACCCCGCACCTTTTCTTCTAAAAGGACCACTAGTCTACACTTCTGACAGGTGAAATTTGATTCTTCTTCTGGTCGATCTGTGAACATGTAGCACATGGTGCAGCTCACCATGTAGGTTGTCACATCTGCCATGTTGCTCCTAGATCCTGCTGACTTGCTGTGTGTTTTCCTTCTTGTGTAATCTACTCAGCCAAGCTCTCTTGCAATAATGTCCTACAGGCAAAAATTTGCGCGCCGTAATTGGCGCATCATACTCCAATGAGCCCTTTAATAAAGCTGAAGTATGTAACGCCAGTGTTAATGCATTAGATGCAGGCAAGAAGCTGCATTGACCTTTTGCATGTGCCATCTGGAAGCAGTGTACTTCAGGAGCAGCGATTTGCGGTCATCCCCCTTGTACTAAGGAGGCCATGTCCCATTTTGGATCTCCTCATTTCAGACCTCATTTAAACTCAGGAATGGCTGAATTAATACAAATTCCCCAAATTGTACTCCAATGAGTGAAGGCTGTTATAGCTGCAAAGGGGGGACCAACTCCAATTAAATGGGATAATTGTGGAATGGGATATACAAGATATACAAGTTCTTTAAATGGATTTTCTACTTTCAAAGAAGTGGATGCAGAATGCTCTAAAAAACCCAAAACAAAAAACTGAGCGGTTACTCACCCTCCCTGAGTCCGGCACCATAGCTCGGTTCTGGGTGTGATGTCACGTCAACCGCGCATTACTGCTGGTGCCAATCACCGAGCTCAGCGGCTGGGCCGAGGTAGAAGGCACAAGCCGTTAAGGTCCAAGAATGGTTTCAGCGTTGATGCGCGTTGTTGACATTACGTTACAGCTACAGCCAAAACATCGTAACCAGAGCAGCAGCGGGCGCTGGCATTGCTGAGTACCCGCTATGTTTGCTTTTTTTTGGGATATTTTAAAAATTTTGGTTTCCATTTTCTTGAAAGTTTAAAACCACTTTAAGGTGTAACAATCAGAAGACCACAAACGTTTTCCCATATACTGTATTATATAAATTCTCTTAAAAATGTTGTCCATGATGACCCAACATCATGATTGCCAACCATCCAGAAACTCCTGACCGGTCTGTAAAAATAGAGAACTTTTTTTGCCCTGTCCGTAATTTTTTTTTTAAGGTGTCCGTGATTTTGTTTTTGACGTGGATAAACTTACAGAAATAATTTTGACTGCAATTATCATCATTTTACAGTTTACAGTGACTGCAGCTGATGTCTTCACAGATCAGGATCATTGGTTGTAGACATGATTTATTATGGATTTCCGATATGTCCAGAAAAATATTTTCCGTCTGCCCATCATTTCTTGGTAACCTGTCCAGAAAAAAAATAAAACTGAAAAGTCACGTTGTCAACCGTGTCCAATATCAATATATGATGGTAATGACCTAACTACTGTGCAGCGTTTGCTCTGGGGTTTTACAACTTCTCTCCAGTGAACGAGAGGTGAGTAGCGGTAGCTGGGAACACGACGGCACTGTATACAGAGCGGTGCTGCTCCGACTCCGACTGCTCTGACTCTGTACGCCTTGTACTTCCGATGTTGACTGGTAGATGGCGTCAACAGATATTGATATTCCGGTAAAGAGCTTATAATGACATTACTAAATATATTTAAATGAATTCTTTATACGAAAGAACACTTAATACTTTCATCTGCATCAAGAAATTGCCTCCCACATCAATAATTTACATCCGCAATCCATCTGACTGCTCCATGATAATATACTTACTGTATGTATATATTTCTGCATCAATAATGCGCCTTCAAAAAACCACTTATCTCCGTTACAATGCTCTATTGATCTGGATGTGAATGCTTGTCTCCGTAATGATACGTGATTTCAGCTCCGAAGTTTTAATATGCTTGACTAAGTGCAATCTAGGTCAGTTCGGAAAGCTTGAAACATGAACAGCCTTGTTAGGAAATACAAGACTTACTTTAGTTCTTGCGTTATTCATTGAAGGTGGTCTTGGAACAGGAGAGAGTGCACAAAAAGTCGTATATTTTCTCTTCTAAGGAATTGGGTGTTCTCTGATTTTGGACAAACTTTGAATGTCACTGCCCTCAAAAAAGAGGAAAATTAATTTCTTGAGTGCTTTTGCATAGTTACAATGTGCATAGATGTCTCAGGACACGAGAACGACTCAAGCACAAGATGACTGACCATTCTGATGGAATGGCACCTAAGGGTCCATAACCTCAGGGGTCCCACTACTCCTGACTCACTTACTGCACTGAGAAATCTGAATGTAAAGTGTTTACCAAACCCAAGGATATCATGGATCTAGTCATTGGTTAGATGCCCATGACCTGCAGGGTCCATCTCACATTTGGTTAAAAGGGTTGTCTCAAGTCCATAAATGAGTAAAATTGCAAATTGATTGTAATATCAAACAATATTGCTACCCCATGCTAAAAATCCTCCCTTTTCTAAAAAGTGGAAGGGTTTTTTTCTTTTTAAGTGTAAAGCTCATTGTCTGGGTTAAGCCGGCTTCACACTCAGCGTATGAAAATACGGTCCGTATATTACGGCCGTAATACGCTGAAAAGTCCCGAAAATAGTGGTCCGTAGCTCCTCCGTAGGCAGGGTGTTTCAGCGTTTTTTGTGCATGGCATCCTCCGTATGTAATCCGTATGGCAGCCGTAATGCGTGTTTTTATCGCAGCCTTGCAAAACCGACATACGGCTATACAAGGGATCCATGTGTAAGAAAAAAAAAAAAACATATATACTGTCTATATATATATATATATATATATATATATGAAGAAAAAAGTGAAGCAGCACAAAAAATAAAAAGAAATGTGGACTTTATTGCCTGGATGGCGTGGCGACGTTTCGGATGCAAGATCCTTTCTCAAGCAATGAACACCAGGGTGAAGCAGTCATTTATACAAAACCCATAACAATCTCATTATATAATCTATTACATATAATATCATAAATATAAACAAATTACATTAAATAACAGTCCATAAAAAAAGTGACTCAATATACCAAGAAGTACTATCGTAAAATCCATATTCAGTGTACATCCAACAGTGATGTGACTAGTGATATAGTAAAAAATATCTTAATAACCAATTACCAATTGATAAAATCAGATTAACTCAGGTGTGTCCATTCCATACGCTCCGATCATACAATTAATATATGCATATTACCTAAGAACTGCACGCCACGACTCTCGGCGTCTACCCGCGCACACTGCGCATGTCCATGACGTCAGGGCCAAACAAAGCCCATAATGCCACAGCTCGCAGCTGCGCAAAGCAGCGCCGAAGGTCCGGCCGCCATCTTTGAACAGGGAAAACTTCGCCCATAGGGAACACCGGCTTCACAACTATTAGAACTCTTACATTATACAAATATCTTACTACAACGTGTAGAAATGGACTCATATTTATGGGCCAACCTTGTTATGGCCATACTAGGCTCAAAATTGTACCAAGCCTTAATGTCGAGCACCACCACACAAACCAACATGCAGAAGATACACTTCATATAGAGGAATGGAATGTGCTAAACTCCGAAAGGACCAGGACATAAGTCCAATATGAGGTCACACGGACTCAGGTGCTCACACACAGAAATATGAGTCCATTTCTACACGTTGTAGTAAGATATTTGTATAATGTAAGAGTTCTAATAGTTGTGAAGCCGGTGTTCCCTATGGGCGAAGTTTTCCCTGTTCAAAGATGGCGGCCGGACCTTCGGCGCTGCTTTGCGCAGCTGCGAGCTGTGGCATTATGGGCTTTGTTTGGCCCTGACGTCACGGACATGCGCAGTGTGCGCGGGTAGACGCCGAGAGTCGTGGCGTGCAGTTCTTAGGTAATATGCATATATTAATTGTATGATCGGAGCGTATGGAATGGACACACCTGAGTTAATCTGATTTTATCAATTGGTAATTGGTTATTAAGATATTTTTTACTATATCACTAGTCACATCACTGTTGGATGTACACTGAATATGGATTTTACGATAGTACTTCTTGGTATATTGAGTCACTTTTTTTATGGACTGTTATTTAATGTAATTTGTTTATATTTATGATATTATATATAATAGATTATATAATGAGATTGTTATGGGTTTTGTATAAATGACTGCTTCACCCTGGTGTTCATTGCTTGAGAAAGGATCTTGCATCCGAAACGTCGCCACGCCATCCAGGCAATAAAGTCCACATTTCTTTTTATTTTTTGTGCTGCTTCACTTTTTTCTTCATATTGCTGGAAGTCATTGGACTACTGACTGGGGAAGCTTTGCACTTTATCAGGTACTTTGTAGATGCTGTTCCAATTTTTATACATATTGTCTATTCCGTGGAAATTTGCATCCAGTGTTACTTTTATTTTTATTTTTTCTTTATTTTTTGCACATTTTGTGCTGTGGACTATGGAGCATAAAATGCCTGAACCTGGCGTATTTGCATACACTAGTGAGGATGGGGAGAGAATTATTGGGGAGGTGGAAACTAACGCTACCTTCCTGAGCACACCTTCATTGTATGATTTAAAATTCAAATATGAGAACATTTTAAAAAAATCTGTGACCTTACAGCTGCATCTCACCACACTCAGTGAGTACTATAAGGCTAAAAAAATCCCGAGGGGGCTTCGCTCCAACATCCGCCCCAATCTAATGATGAACGACTCTTTTTTCTGTGGAAAGTTCAGTATGATTTCAAATAAATATGGCCTTGATATAATCCTGCTTAATATTGAATTTTTGCAACAAGAATTAAAGAAAAACAACCTTGAAACACCTGGTTTGGAATCAGAAATAAAATGCCTCATGAAGGATGATGAATGGAACAGCTGGAAAGAAAATTTAAAAATCAAGTTTGATAAATTGCGGTTGGAGTTGGAGGATGTTAAACGACGGAAGTGGAACCGTGATATGGACGATTATAAGGAAGGAAATATTTATAACTGGCAGAAGGACAATACAGGAAATTGGAGAAAAAAAGGTTTTCTCTCATATAGAGATTCTTCATATAAATGTGGTGATAATGCCTTGTTTTTTAATCATGAGTTTTCCAGGTTTAGAATCTACAAAGGAGAAGCCCAAAATGGCAGAAAAAGAGGAGGAAAGAAGCATCGGAGACAACAAAAAAGAGAAAAAAGGGAAAAACAAGTCACCAGTGGAAAAGCAAATGGCAACGAGGAGCAGGGATCAGGCTTGATTGTTAACATCTCGAACAAAACACTGTCTAAAGACCAGGTATCGGTTCTGAACAGGGGTTTGTCCTTTTGCCTCAGTTCACATGTAAACTGGTTTCAATTGAACTTAGATCTACAACACTTCTTCAGGCGGATCAAATTAAAGGAGTGGTTTACTCTTAACCCGAGTTGCGAAAAAATCTCTTTAAGTGAACTGAGTGCAAAACAAATAGCCCTAAAGAAAAAAAGTAATTTTATTCCACCTGAGAACTCTTCAGCTGTTGATGCATTTGTATCTGCTGTGAATAAGGATATTGAGATATTACAGAATAATTGTCCAAGGGAATTTAAACATCCTAATATGACAAGGGGCGAAATGTTGGCCCTACAAGATTTGATGAAGGATGATGAAGTTATAATTAAAAAAGCGGATAAGGGAGGAGCGGTTGTTATACTTAACAAAAATGAGTATGTTGATGAAATAATGGGACAGTTGGGGGACCCGGGGGTGTACGAGAGACTAGTAAGTGATCCGAAATTTGCTATTGCCAGAGAAATTAAGACGGTCCTGCATCGGGCTTTGGAGAATAAAATCATTGATCAAGATATACACGAATTTCTGACCATTAAGTTTCCAGTTACTCCAGTGTTATACACACTGCCGAAGATCCATAAGTCTCTCGTGCACCCACCGGGTAGGCCAATTGTCTCAGGGTGTAACTCTATCCTGTCGAATATTGGAATCCTTTTGGACAAAGTTCTTAATCCGATTGCCAGTTGCGCAGAATCCTTTGTCAGGGATACGGCTGATTTCTTAGAGAAGGTGGGTGGTATAGAGATAGTTGGTGAGGTGCTATTGGCATCCTTTGATGTCACAGCACTCTACACCTCTATCGATCATGATCGAGGGTTGGATGCAGTCCGTAAAAAGTTGTCACTTACAAAGTACTCTATGGAAACAAGAGAATTCGTACTCCAGCTATTGAAATTAGTGTTGACCAAAAATTATTTTTTATTTGGGGATTCTTTTTATTTGCAATTACGCGGGACCGCCATGGGCGCGAACATGGCGCCCGCGTATGCAAATATTGTTATGAGTGTCCTTGAGGAGGACCTCGTCTATGTATCCCACCACTTCAGCTATGTAGCGGCGTGGTGGCGATACATAGATGATGTCTTCCTCATTTGGACTGGCACTAAAGATGCATTATTGGAATTTCATGAATATTTAAACACGATTGACGAAACAATCAAGTTTACCCTGGTATGCTCGGAAACCAATATACAATTCCTGGATGTTAATGTCCTGATAAAAAATGGTAGGCTGATCACTCAGTTGTATACGAAGGCTACAGATAAGAACAATCTGTTGCTTTTTAGTAGCCAACATCCGAAGAAATCAAAAGAATCCATCCCATATAGCCAATTAATACGGGTAAAAAGAATTGAAAGTGAAGAACACTCTTTAAAAAAATCTATGAATGAGACACTTAAGAAATTTTCGGAGAGAGGCTACTCAAAAAACTTGTTACAGAGACAAAAAAATAAAGTGGATGCACTACATAGAGAAAATTTACTCCAAATTAAACCACGTTCCGATGAAGTCAGCCGTATTCCTTTTGTAACCACCTACTGTGAAGAGAGCAACATGGTTGCAGATATTATACGGAAACATTGGGGAATGTTACATAAGTGTATCCCTCAGGTGAGGGAATTCTCTAAACCCCCGATTTTTTCGTATAAACGGAACCGTACCGTTGGCTCCACCGTAATTAAATCTGATATAGGTACCTTCAAAAAGCAAGGCCAAACTACACTGACCGGTATTGGAAGGAGGGGATGTTACCCTTGTTTATCATGCGTTAATTGTTGTTTGATGCTGAAGGGAGAAAAATTTTCTCACCCCAAGACTAATGAGGAGTTCAAGATTCGGCATTTCTTGACATGCGATTCAGACTACGTTATTTATTTGCTGCAATGTCCTTGTTCATTATGGTATGTCGGTGAGACAACGTGTGAATTCAAAACAAGAATCAACCAACACCGACATACCATAAGGAAAAAACGCATGGATTTACCCGTGTCAAAGCACTTTACGGAAAATTCACACACGGAAAGGGAGCTTCGGTTTCGTATTATTGATACGATACCGGCTCAAAGGAGGGGAGGTGATCGGGTCCAAATGTTGAAGAAAAGAGAAATGGAGTGGATAATGAGATTAAGGACCTTGAAGCCATTGGGTCTCAATGTAGATTTCAAATATAGTCAAATTATGTGAAAAAATGCGGAATATGATGTTGGTCTATTCTTTCTCTACCTACGATTTGGGTTATACTATTTTACTTTAAATAACGGAGTAATAATATTTATTCTTTTCCTTTTATCTCAGGTGGTCCACCCTGCGCTGCGATCTAGTGGAAATATTAAGAAATGGGGTTATTCTTCGGCTATGGGGACGTCGGTGTTTAGTATATAAAGAATTTTGTAATATAGAAAAACTTTTTTTCCTCTTCAAAAACATAGTTGTGAAAAAAATAAAAAAATAAAAAATTAAAGCATTAAAAAACGTTTTCTTAAAAGAACTCATTTTCTTCCTCTTTTTTTAACGTGTTAGTGGTGGACTCATTGCGTATAAAGACCTATGTATTGTAATAAAGAACAAATGATAAATATCAAGAGCTACCACGATATGGCTGTATGTTTGCATAGTTGTTTAGGAATTTGTTTATGTGGCCAGTTTATGTGGACTATGGGTTTCGTGGCGACTGGATAGGAGAGATACGGGAGGTGTTTGCCCCCTAAGTTCTCCATGTCCGGCGCTAGAACGAAATGCTACACTTGTTAGTGTGAGCACCTGAGTCCGTGTGACCTCATATTGGACTTATGTCCTGGTCCTTTCGGAGTTTAGCACATTCCATTCCTCTATATGAAGTGTATCTTCTGCATGTTGGTTTGTGTGGTGGTGCTCGACATTAAGGCTTGGTACAATTTTGAGCCTAGTATGGCCATAACAAGGTTGGCCCATAAATATGAGTCCATTTCTACACGTTGTAGTAAGATATTTGTATAATGTAAGAGTTCTAATAGTTGTGAAGCCGGTGTTCCCTATGGGCGAAGTTTTCCCTGTTCAAAGATGGCGGCCGGACCTTCGGCGCTGCTTTGCGCAGCTGCGAGCTGTGGCATTATGGGCTTTGTTTGGCCCTGACGTCATGGACATGCGCAGTGTGCGCGGGTAGACGCCGAGAGTCGTGGCGTGCAGTTCTTAGGTAATATGCATATATTAATTGTATGATCGGAGCGTATGGAATGGACACACCTGAGTTAATCTGATTTTATCAATTGGTAATTGGTTATTAAGATATTTTTTACTATATCACTAGTCACATCACTGTTGGATGTACACTGAATATGGATTTTACGATAGTACTTCTTGGTATATTGAGTCACTTTTTTTATGGACTGTTATTTAATGTAATTTGTTTATATTTATGATATTATATGTAATAGATTATATAATGAGATTGTTATGGGTTTTGTATAAATGACTGCTTCACCCTGGTGTTCATTGCTTGAGAAAGGATCTTGCATCCGAAACGTCGCCACGCCATCCAGGCAATAAAGTCCACATTTCTTTTTATTTTTTGTGCTGCTTCACTTTTTTCTTCATATTGCTGGAAGTCATTGGACTACTGACTGGGGAAGCTTTGCACTTTATCAGGTACTTTGTAGATGCTGTTCCAATTTTTATACATATATATATATATATATATATATATATCAGTAGACACATATTTGTATATATATTAATATTTCATCCAGCGCGATATAGCAGAAAGCCGGTAATTCAATTACCGGCTTTTGCTTTCTCCTTCCTAAACCCGACATGATATGAGACCTGGTTTACATACAGTAAACCATCTCACATCACCATTTTTTTTGCATATTCCACACTACTAATGTTAGTAGTGTGTCTATGCAAAATTTGGCAGTTCTAGCTAGTAAATTAAGGGGTTAAATGGCGGAAAAAATTGGCGTGGGCTCCCGCACAATTTTCTCCGCCAGAGTAGTAAAGCCAGTGACTGAGGGCAGATATTAATAGCCTGGAGAGGGTCCATGGTTATTGGCCCCCCCCTGGCTAAAAACTCCTGCCCCCAGCCACCCCAGAAAAGGCACATCTGGAAGATGCGCCTATTCTGGCACTTGGCCACTCTCTTCCCATTCCCGTGTAGCGGTGGGATATGGGGTAATGAAGGGTTAATGCCACCTTGCTATTGTAAGGTGACATTAAGCCAGATTAATAATGGAGAGGCGTCAATTATGACACCTATCCATTATTAATCCAATACTAGTAAAGGGTTAAAAAAACACAAACACATTATTAAAAATTATTTTAATGAAATAAAAACAAAGGTTGTTGTAATATTTTATTGAACGCCCAATCCAATCACTGAAGACCCTCGTTCTGGAACAAAAAAAACATAATAAACCAACAATATCCATACCTTCCGCAGATCTGTAAAGTCCAACGATGTAAATCCATCTGAAGGGGTTAAAATATTTTGCAGCCACGAGCTGTGCTAATGCATTGATGCTTGTGGCTGCAAAACCCCAGGGAATGAAGGTAAAGTAGGTCAATGACCTATATTTACCTGCATTTGCGGTGAGGCGCCCTCTGCTGGCTGTTCCTAGATCGTGGGAACTTTCCTAGAAAGCTCCCAGGCTCGAGATCATAAGAGGCGCCCTCTGCTGGTTGTCCTCATATGAACTTGAGCCAGGGAGCTTTCTAGGAAAGTTCCCACGATCTAGGAACAGCCAGCAGAGGGCGCCTCACCGCAAATGCAGGTAAATATAGGTCATTGACCTACTTTACCTACATTCTCCGGGGTTTTGCAGACATGAGCTGCTGCATTAGCAAAGCTCGTGGCTGCAAAATATTTTAACCCCTTCAGATGGATTTACATCGTTGGACTTTACAGATCTGTGGAAGGTAAGGATATTGTTGGTTTATTATGTTTTTTTTTGTTCCAGAACGAGGGTCTTCAGTGATTGGATTGGGCATTAAATAAAATATTACAACAACCTTTGTTTTTATTTCATTAAAATAATTTTTAATAATGTGTTTGTGTTTTTTTAACCCTTTACTAGTATTGGATTAATAATGGATAGGTGTCATAATTGACGCCTCTCCATTATTAATCTGGCTTAATGTCACCTTACAATAGCAAGGTGGCATTAACCCTTCATTACCCCATATCCCACCGCTACACGGGAATGGGAAGAGAGTGGCCAAGTGCCAGAATAGGCACATCTTCCAGATGTGCCTTTTCTGGGGTGGCTGGGGGCAGATGTTTTTAGCCAGGGGGGGGGGGCAATAACCATGGACCCTCTCCAGGCTATTAATATCTGCCCTCAGTCACTGGCTTTACTACTCTGGCAGAGAAAATTGTGCGGGAGCCCACACCAATTTTTTCCGCCATTTAAACCCTTAATTTACTAGCTAGAACGGCCAAATTTTGCATAGACACACTACTAACATTAGTAGTGTGGATTATGCAAAAAAAATGGTGATATGAGATGGTTTACTGTATGTAAACCAGGTCTCATATCATGTCGGGTTTTAGGAAGGAGAAAGCAAAAGCCGGTAATTGAATTACCGGCTTTAAAGCTGTCTAGCGCTGGCAGAAATATTAATATATATATATATGTGTCTCACTGACATATATATATATATATATATATATATATATATATACCTATTCTATGTGTACACATTTATTCTACCTATTCTTCTGTAACCTGTCAGTGTGATTTTACTGTACACCGCACTGAATTACCGGCTTTTCTCGCTAACACCGCTGCGTATTTCTCGCAAGTCACACTGCTGGTCCGTGTGTAATCCATATTTTTGGGGCTTCCATAGACTTTCATTGACGTTTTATTTGCGCAATACGGTGACAAACGCAGCATGCTGCGATTTTCTACGGCCGTAGAAAGCCGTATAATACTGATCAGTTTAATACGGCAGATAGGAGCAGGGGAATAGAGAATAATTGTGCCGTATGTTTTGCGAGTTTTACGGACGTAGTTTCTGCGCTCTTACGTCCGTAAAACTCGCAAGTGTGAAGCCGGCCTTACCGTCAACTCTGCAGTACCAGCGTGGCCGACTACTTTATCAAGGAGCGTGTGGTTCAAGGAGACTCTATGTTTCAACCAGCTTGAGTCATCCTACACTACTTCCATGATGCAGATACAAAGTTTTATCTGCTATCAGTCTGAGAGAGCGCTCAGTTCAGACCTGTGGTGCGATCATCCCGCTAGCATCCCCCTACTCTGGAATTCTCTACCACAACACATCAGACTCTCGCCTACCATCGAAACCTTCAAAAAGAACCTGAAGACCCACCTCTTCCGACAAGCCTACAACCTGCAGTAACCACCGATCGACCAAACCGCTGCACGGCCAGCTCTACCCTACCTACTGTATCCTCACCCATCCCTTGTAGATTGTGAGCCCTCGCGGGCAGGGTCCTCTCTCCTCCTGTACCAGTTGTGACTTGTATTGTTCAAGATTATTGTACTTGTTTATTATGTATACCCCTCCTCACATGTAAAGCGCCATGGAATAAATGGCGCTATAATAATAAATAATAATAATAATAGTATGAGATGTCAATCTTCAAAAGTTCACTGCTTACCAGCAAAGAAGGAAACTAGGTACCTGGAGCGGTGCGCATTTGCAGCCATATAGGGGACACATTGAGTATGAGGAAGATGATGCTCTGATTAGATGAGACCAAAGTGGAACCTTTTGGCTAAATGCAAAACTCTATGTGGGGGAAAACAAACTTGATATCACCCTGAAAACACCATCCCTACTGTCACACATGGTGGTGGCAGCATCATGTTGTGAGGAGGCTTTTCTTCAGCAGGGATAGGAAAGCTGCTCAAAACTGATGGGAAGAAGGATCTAGATGTGCAAAGCTGGTAGAGACAGACTCTGAAAGACTTGTAGCAGTAACTGCAGCAAAAGGTGGTCCTTCATAGTATTGACTCAGGGGGTCTGAATACAAATGCGCCTTGCAATTTTCAGATTTATATCTTTAAAATAATTATAAGGCCAGATATCATTTCCTTTACACTTCACAAATACTTGCTACTTTGTGTTGGGATATCACATAAAATCCCAATAAAATACATTTTAGTTTGTGGGTGTAATGTGAAAACAGAGAAAAGTTCACGGGGTATGAATATTTTTCAAGGCCTGTAACTCACTATTTAAATATTTTTATTTTAGATTTTTTATTCTATTTTCCTTACATGATTATCACTGCAGACATCATGGCTCAGCTGGGGACATCAGTTTAAGAGTTTTGCTTTGCATCAAGCATCAGGACATAAGGAGGTAGGGTAGAGAAAGACTCATTTACTTCTATGGGACAGTGGAGTGAGCGTCGTCCTTGACATTTGCCAAGGGACATGTGACTTCAAGCTCCTGGGCCACAATGTAAATTCGGACACCAGCTACTCTGCATTTATATAACTGGTGATTTGTGAATTTCTTAAAAAAAAATGTCACTTTGCCCAGAGGTTAGGAGGAGAGAGGAGGAGATGCTTTGAGAATAATTGAGAATAATGAGATGGATGCTGGCCCTGTTCAATGTGTACACATCTCGAGCTAAAAGTTGACAACAAATTTATGGGATTTTTCTTTACATTTTTTTAAAATATATAGTAAAAAAGTTCTTTACTCACCCTCCTTGGGTCCAGCTCAGAGACTCTGCTGCTCCCCCTATCTAATGGTGTATTTAGTGCTGCAACCAATGAATGGACATAGCGAGCTCACTGATTAGCTGCAGTGTTGCCTATGTAAAGTCCACACTGCAGACAATAATAGACACTAGAATCAGAGGCAAACAGTCAGCACTGGACCTGGGGAGGGTGAGCAATGCACATTTTTTATTCTTTTTTATACAAACTGTAGCCAGGGGACAGGGAGACACCCATTGATTCATTTTGAGAACTCAGGGGAAATATTTCAATTTTTATTTAAAAATTAAAAAAACACAAAGACCTGATTCCTTATTGAATGTATGACTTTTTCAATCTAGGCTTTAGTGTTTCTTTGCCTGTTCTTGATTTATGCCAAATTCTTTAATTCGTGCCTATTTTTAACTTTATTTTATATGGGTTCACCTGTTTTGTTTTTTTAAATGGTCGCCATTGTGGGTGGAATTTGATGTTTTCAGCATGTTTCATCAATTGCGACTTTTTAAAAGTAGTGAAAATTTGAGGCAAAATTTACTCCGTTCGCTCCCTGGGTTTTTTTTATGTATACCTAAAAATTTGGCCTAAAATTGCGAAATTCAGATAAACATACAACTTTTTTAGACTGGACAGTTGCAAAAAAATGGTTACAAACTATAAAAATAGATATTTTTGATTTTGCTCAAAATTCATGCACCAAGTGCGCCAATTTGAAGGATTTGCGGCAAAAAAGGTCAATGAATACCACCAGGAAAAAAAACAAAAAGTGCAATTGATGATGATGAATCCAAACCAAACAGCAAAAAAGGAAAAATTATGATGCAACCAAAAAAAATAAAATTTGTGATGCGACAAAAAAAAGGAAAAATTGGGATGTGACCAAAAAAAGAAAAAATTGTGATGCGACAAAAAAAAGGAAAAACTGTGATGTGAAAAAAAAAGGAAAAATTGCGATGAGACCAACAAAAGAGAAAAATTGTGATGTGACCCCCAAAAAATTGTAATGCGACAAAAAAAGGAAAAATTGCGATGAGACCAACAAAAGAGAAAAATTGTGGTGTGACCAAAAAAAAATTGTGATGTGACGAAAAAAAGGAAAAATTGCGATGAGACCAACAAAAGAGAAAAATTGTGATGTGACCCCCCAAAAAATTGTAATGCGACAAAAAAAGGAAAAATTGCGATGAGACCAACAAAAGAGAAAAATTGTGGCGTGACCAAAAAAAAATTGTGATGTGACAAAAAAAAGGAAAAATTGCGATGGGACCAACAAAAGAGAAAAATTGTGATGTGACCAAAAAAAGAAAAAATTGTGATGCGACAAAAAAAGGAAAAACTGTGATGTGAAAAAAAAAGGAAAAATTGCGATGAGACCAACAAAAGAGAAAAATTGTGATGTGACCCCCCAAAAAATTGTAATGCGACAAAAAAAGGAAAAATTGCGATGAGACCAACAAAAGAGAAAAATTGTGGCGTGACCCAAAAAAAATTGTGATGTGACGAAAAAAAGGAAAAATTGCGATGAGACCAACAAAAGAGAAAAATTGTGATGTGACCCCCCAAAAAATTGTAATGCGACAAAAAAAGGAAAAATTGCGATGAGACCAACAAAAGAGAAAAATTGTGGCGTGACCAAAAAAAAATTGTGATGTGACAAAAAAAAGGAAAAATTGCGATGAGACCAACAAAAGAGAAAAATTGTGATGTGACCCAAAAAAAATTGCGATGCGACAAAAAAAAGGAAAAATTACCATGCGACCAAAAAAAAAGAAAAATTGTGATGCGAAGAGTAGGTGATTTTTGGATGATTATCAGTGCTAACCTCACCTCTGCTACATCTGTACCTAATAAGATCATTATTAGCATAAAGACATTATTGTCGTAAAATGGTGGAAAGCTCTTGTCCTCAGAATTCGATGTGTACAGAGCTTCCCTAGAGATAGCTGCACTTATTCGAAAAGAATAGTTGGACTATACACTATGAAAATAGCCAGGGATCGTATAACTTGCGGAGAAGTGTAAGAGTGCGTGGTCGCTGGAGAGAGAAGTTCTTTTCTCGTTGCTGTTTATTACGTGGATACTAAAGAAAACATTCTCCTTCACTATGCTCCTTTTATTTCCAGCAATATTCCTTTACCTCTTCCTCTTCTTGAGCCGTGCAGAACGGGAGAGCTGGCAAATCAAACCAAAATACATCTAATCCAAAAGAATTGTTTTTGCATTTTTCCTGCCCTCGTGCTGTGAATGGAGCCTTGTACGTGGTATGAAATACAATTTTTGGGGTCAGATGGCTATTTTTGGATATGAAATGAATTATCGCACATTTCTACATAACTACAGGGTGAGATTTTTATGCCATTACTTGATCTTCTACAAATGTCCTAAAATGATCTTTAATGGAATCTATCCGTTTATTCTAGTCATCCAACCCCAAAATTGAGGTTATGTGTCGGTTAGGGCTCATCTCCACTTGTGAGAAAAACGGACGAGTGCAATCCGATAAAAAATCGGATTGCACTCGGACCAATGTTTTTCAATAGGTGACAATCCATTAGCGATTTTTTTCCCAGCCGAAATCGGACTGAGAAAAATCTGTGTCGGCTGAGAAAAAAATCGCAGCATGCTGCGTATTGCTGAGATTCTCGGACGAGACTCGCCAATGCAAGTCAATGGGTGCGAGAGAAAAAACGCACAGCACTCGCACCATGCGAGTGCTGTCCGATTTTTACGCACCCGTGTCCTTAGAAAAGCCAGCAATTCAGCGCAGAGTACAGTCAAATCACACTGACAGGTTAGATGAGAGTAGATATATACACATAGAATAGGTATATATACATATATATATGTCAGGGAGACACCTATATATATATATTTATATTTAATGCAGCGCGAGATAGCTTAAAAGCTGGTAATTCAATTACCGGCTTTTGCTTTCTCCTTTCTAAACCCGACATGATATGAGACCTGGTTTACATACAGTAAACCATCTCATATCACCATTTTTTTTGCATATTCCACACTACTAATGTCAGTAGTGTGTATATGCAAAATTTGGGCGTTCTAGCTATTATATTTAAGGGTTAAATGGCGGAAAAAATTGGCGTGGGAGCTTTAGGAAAGTTCCCACGATCTATGAACAGCCAGCAGAGGGCGCCTCACCGCAAATGAAGCTAAATATAGCTCATTGATCTATATTTAGCTTCATTCTCCGGGGTTTTGCAGCGAGGAGCAGCATTGCATTAGCAAAGCTCCTGGCTGCAAAATGTTTTAACCCCTTCAGAAGGATTTACATCGTTGGACTTTACAGATCTGCGGAAGGTAAGTATATTGTTGGTTTATTATGTTTTTTCATTTACAGAACGAGGGTCTTCAGTGATTGGATTGGGCGTTAAATAAAATATTACAACAACCTTTGATTTTATTTCATTAAAATAATTTTTAATAATGTGTGTGGTTTTTTTTTAACCCTTTCATTCAATTGGATTAATAATGGATAGGTGTCATAATTGACGCCTCTCCATTATTAATTAGGCTTAATGTCACCTTACAATAGCAAGGTGGCATTAACCCTTCATTACCCTATATCCCACCGCTACACGGGAATGGGAAGAGAGTGGCCAAGTGCCAGAATAGGCGCATCTTCCAGATGTGCCTTTTCTGGGGTGGCTGGGGGCAGGAGTTTTTAGCCAGGGGGGGGGCCAATAACCATGGACCCTCTCCAGGCTATTAATATCTGCCCCCAGTCACTGGCTTTACTACTCTGGCGGAGAAAATTGCGCGGGAGCCCACGCCAATTTTTTCCGCCATTTAACCCTTAAATATAATAGCTAGAACGCCCAAATTTTGCATATACACACTACTGACATTAGTAGTGTGGAATATGCAAAAAAAATGGTGATATGAAATGGTTTACTGTATGTAAACCAGGTCTCATATCATGTCGGGTTTAGGAAGGAGAAAGCAAAAGCCGGTAATTGAATTACCTGCTTTTAAGCTGTCTCGCGCTGCATTAAATATAAATATATATATATAGGTGTCTCCCTGACATATATATATGTATATATACCTATTCTATGTGTATATATCTACTCTCATCTAACCTGTCACTGTGATTTTACTGTACTCTGCGCTGAATTACTGGCTTTTCAAAGGAGACCCGTGCGTAAAAATCGGACAGCAATACGGATGTCATACGGATGTTGCGATAAAAAAATCGCATGACACTCGCATGACACTCGCATGGCACTCGCAGACGTTACATCAGTTTTTTCGGTCCGTAAATCGGACCATTTTTTTCTCACACAAGTGGAAATGAGCCCTTAGTAAAATATAAGTGAGGGCTCGTTCTCATAGGCGTATAGATCGGACGAGTGCGATTCGATAAAAATCAGATTCCACTCTGACTAATGTAATTAAATGAGTCAGTGCTGTTGTGCGATTTTTTTTTCTCATTTTGAACCTCGATTAGAAAAAATTTGCAGCAGATTGTCTTTGTATATCGGATGAGACATGGCAATTCAAGTCAAAGGGTGAGAGAGAAAAAAAAAAAATCGCACGGCACACAAACCATGAGTGGCGTCCAATTTTTACACACACATCTCAAAAGACACCAAACATTTCATCAGCAGAGTACAGTAAATTCAGTGAAATAGATAGAATAGATATATAGATAGAATAGATAGAAATATGTCAGTGAGATATATAATCAGTGCTTTGTGTGCGTAGTTTACGTGTGTATTTCGCTAATGAAAAAATAAATAAAAAAGATTGCATGGGGTCCACACCTCATCTATATATATAATTGTCTAAGGGTTTTTCCGTTCTTTCTGTCTGTCTGTCAGTCTGTCCTTGAAATCCCGCATCTCTGATTCGGCCTCGACCAATCAGCGACAGGCACAGTATCGACGTAGAAATCCCGCATCTCTGACGGGCACAGCGACGATGATGTCATAAAGGACGTAGACATCCCACGTCTCTGATTGGTCGAGGCCGCCAGGCCAATCAGCAACGGGCACAGCGACGATGATGTCATAAAGGACGTAGAAATCCCACGTTTCTGATTCAGCGACGGGCACAGTATCGACGTAGATGTCAGAATGGTTGCCATGGTGACAATGATGTCATAAAGGTTGCCTCGACCAATCAGCGACGGGCACAGTCTGCCGCGAATTCTGGAATCATCATTGTCCATATACTACGGGGACATGCATATTCTAGAATACCCGATGCGTTAGAATCGGGCCACAATCTAGTTTTTAATAACCAGCTAAGGGAAAGCAGACAGCTGTGAGCTAGTCTTAATAGTCAGGGAAGGGGCCAATATCCATGGACCTTCCCAGCTTATCAATATCAGCACGGTCTCAAGCCATTGTTTTTCCATCCACTGGTCCCATTGTGTGGATGGGGATACTATACCCAGGGGAGCTGTCACTACAGGGGGTCCCACGTTCAATCACAGGTGATAGGGCTCAGCTAGAGTGAGACACCTCCTCCAATGCACAGTTAGCTTTGGGAGAGGGGTGTTTCCCAATTCCGGGGGGGAGGTGGCTTGGGGTATTGGGGAGCCTCACGAAAAAATGTTGATGGAGTGACGTTGATGGGAGAGGATCTAGGCTGAGGTCATGGAGCCATGGACGATGGCCTATGGAGTTTTGAAGATCGGTTGCTGGCTGATCTGGATCCCCCTGTTACGATTGTGTTATTTGTCGTCTGGAAGAGCTTGGACTGAGATACGAAATCTGTGGGCAAACCAAAAGATGGGAGACAGTGCGTATCTCCTGGTACTGGAGCAGTGGGACTTTCGGCCTCGAGGAGAGGATCTTGTGGACTGGGGGCAAGATATTTGAGCCATCTATCTGGATTTGTTGTAAAACCATGGACATAAGGAATAAAACATAGTTGCAGCGTTAACCTAGGTGATTATTACAACCCACAACCTCAGATCTTCACTCTATCTATCTATCTATCTATCTATCTATCTATCTATCTATCTATTTATCTAACGATCTATCTATCTATCTATCTATCTATCTATCTATCTATCTATCTATCTATCTATCTATCTATCTATTATCTATTATCTATCTATCTATCTATTATCTATTATCTATCTATCATCTATCTATTATCTATCTATCTATCTATCTATCTATCTATCTATCTATCTATCTATCTATCTATCTATCTACCTACGGTATTTATCTATCTATTTATATAACGATCTATCTATCTGTTATCTATCTATCTATCTATCTATCTATCTATCTATCTATCTATCTATCTATCTATCTATCTATCTATCTAAAGATCTATCTATCTATCTCTATACCTCTATATAAGATTGATTTATTACTTTGAAAACTAGCTATAAAATACATAGAGGATTGCTCTATATAAAAGATGATGTTAGAAACGCATTGGATATGGATTGCATATGGAGCGCCCCCAGACACAGGGCCGCGGGTTACTCGGTACCGGTCCTCCCTGTCTCAGTTCTGGGGATGTCACGGTGGCTGGACCCGGTCCGCGACCCTGCTAAGGGGCGTCCAATGAAAGGTGATGAAAGTCGGCTAAGGTTTCGTGACGCCACCTGTGGTATTCGGTCAGGGCGACCGACGCTGCTTGGGG
This sequence comes from Ranitomeya imitator, assembly GCF_032444005.1. Lineage (NCBI taxonomy): Eukaryota > Metazoa > Chordata > Amphibia > Anura > Dendrobatidae > Ranitomeya > Ranitomeya imitator. Next base: position 635,263,752 of record NC_091286.1, read on the forward strand.
TCCGCTGGGGTGATGTGATGGCAGCTAGATGGTATACCTTCCCACAGGTGAAGTGTGTCCCCAGGGCTTCCCAGTAATGTAGGTGGCGATGGTGTGAGGCGCAGTTAATAACGAGGACACAGGGTTGCAGTCTCTTTACCTTTTACTGAAGACTTCGGGATCCGAAATCCAGAGCACTGTCAACAGGGCTGTCTGAGACTGGCCGGTCCGAAGGCACATCCAGAGTTCCCTTTGCAGGTGGGAATCAGTGCCTACCAACTAGCGCCTGTGTGTTGTAGTTCTTCCCTGCTGAGCACCACAGGATAGTCCTCACAACTGTCGTATCTATTCTTTCTCTCTCCGTCCCCCAGATAATATGCCTAGGACACACCCGTATGACGGGAAGGCTTGGAGCTATTCTGGGACCCTAGAGACGCCCCTCTCCACGCTTGCCCCCTATGTCTTCTTAGGTGATCTAAGGTAGACAGCCAACCTGTAATCAACTGTCCTGCGGTATTTGAAGTAATGCTTGAAGTCTGTTACTTCCTCGGCTTTCCGGCCACCGGCTACGTGCCTCAGTAGGATGTTGCCGATCTTGAGGCACGACTCCTACTGGCTCTATCTCCTTGCACGTCTCCTACTGGCTCTATCTCCTTGTGCTGTGATCTCGTTTCTCACTTCTCCACAATATACTTTGCTTCGTGTCCTTTCTTAGGATGCCGCCGCAAGGTAGTGCAGGTGCGGCTCCGTCACGTTCTGTCCTTTCTGCTAGGTACCCTGACAGGTCCTCCCTGGAACTGTCCCAGGCTGCTTTCTGTCTAACTTCCTATCCAACCCCCAGTTTTACCAGAGTGTGAGGAGTGGCCTAATACATAGTGCCTTTTGCTCCCCCTGGTGGCCGGAGTGTGAAGTGTAATGTGTGACTGTGATACCTGGTCAGGTGAACTCCTTTAGTGTAATCAGACATAACATCACTCTCCTTAGTGGCAGAGCGACATTACTGCAACGACCAGGACTCTGGGGCGCTGCACATACGCATGTCATACTGAAGCTGGGTGAGAAAAATCGCATTATCACAGCATGACACTCGTCCTACTTTTCAGAATCAACATCGGAGCAATTTCTTTACGCAGATGAGAGCGAGTCCTAAATCTCTACCTTTAGTAAACAGAAGGGCTGCTCTGTTGCTAAGAAATCCATGTTAGAAGTGATATGCAAATGAGGCTGTAAGTGCTCTGGGCGGGCTGAGCACTTCCACTGCTTCGAATCCCAGCTCCATTCTCAGCTCAACTCTGTCCACCACTAGGTGATTGATGCTAACTAATTGTCAGTCACCTAATGATGGACAAAGCTAGGTCACATTCACATGTTCAGTATTTGGTCAGTATTTTACGTAAGTATTTGTAAGCAAAAATCAGGATTGGAACTATCAGAGTCGCCACTTCTGTATTTTGACTTACAAATACTGATGTGAAATACTGACAGAATACTGAACATGTGAATGTGTGTCCATTAATATGGAGTATTCCTTTCTGGCCAGGAGCAATAGACGACTGGCACCTTGGACTCTATCCATTTGTATCTTGCAGGAAGCGTATTAGCGCAGTTGTGTCTAGACTTCACTTCTGTCAGTATGTAATTACATTTTCCTTTTTCCTGCTATGATATCCTTTTGTGACGTGAGACATCCTGATTTTTGTGTTATTTAGCTGAAATTTTGGAACGACTGTGAAGATTGATGCCGTGCACAGAAGATAGACTCAGTTTATCACTCAGAGCTCCCAAATGTGATGTGACCCGCTAGACTTCCTATTCTATGAGGAAGCCATCGCGTCTGGCCGGCTTCGAAATTTTCACTCACTTTCCTGTCCATCGAACATGTCCTGAAGGTTTCATTCATAAAGAGAAATGGTAGGCTGAAATAATTAACAACGATTCATTTCACCAGGAAACGGGACATCTATGTAAACAGTCAATGTATGTGACATTTTGGAAAGGATGCCCTTAGGGAAAGGATTTCCTCCAGGTCAATAGTCAAACTATTTTATTTTTCGCTCTTCAAACCACATGAACGAGTGAAATTAATGGTGAAGACTGATGTGTTCTATGCAAACGTGAGAAGTGGCGACCATAGCAAAGTGCATAATGGCCTCCATTTTACGTCGCTTCGAGAAAGGGTCGAGTATTTGTCTATTTACTTGAATGACACTTGGGGCAATTCCCAACTTTTTTGTCTCTCAACAATATGGTTCATCTGGAGATTGGAGTCTTGCTACCCAAAATAAAAGCAAATCAGACCAACCAGGAGCGGGCCCGATCACTCCAAGGGGCCATAGCGGCCTAAAGTATGTATGCCATGTGTTGGTCAAAACTCTAAAGACCCCAATACGCATTAGACTAAAGTTGTCTGAAGCTGCTAAGATCAGTGGATTCATCCAACAGTTCAATGCATATAGGGGCCAACAGATGATGTCCACGGAAATAAGGATTCGGCATATGAGATTTCAGACTGCCAATCCTTTTGTGCTCTAGGACATGGTCATATATGAGCAGAGAAGAGCTTGGTAAAAGACAGATATTACAAACTCCCTGACAGAAAGAGCTCACTGACATATTCATAGTTAACTCATTCTGCAACCAGAATAAGCAGGGAATAAAGCTAAAGCCAAACTGTGCAAATGCAGCGCCCCAGAGTCCTGGTTCGTTGCAGTAATGTTATTCTTCCCCCAGGGGGAGTGATGTTACGTCTGAAGGCAATGAAGGAAATCTTCTGTCCAGGTATCACAACCATTACATACACTTCATACTCCAGACCACCAGGGGGAGCAATGGTTCTATCTACTAGGCATCTCCTCACACTTGGGTAAAACTGGTGGGTTGGGGAGGAAGTTAGTGGGAGTTCCTGGCTGGGGACCGACAAGGAAAGGTCTCCAGCTCGAGCTGGCTGGAGTGATTTCCAGTCAGATCCAGACTGCGGTCTGAGGAGGACGAGGGTACACGGAGCTGCGCCTGCATCCCACACGAAAGGAAGTGTGTTGCAGTGAGTGAGCAACGAAGTCATAGCAACAGGAGTGAAACATCAGAGGGAGACCAGCTAGAATCTGGCTGCCTCTTTCTGAAGCGCAGGACCGGTAGCCAGAACACCGAGGGAGTAAAGAGCTCTATGCCGTTACTTCAGAGACTGCAGGACAGTTAATTCCACGTTAGCTGCCCGACCATTTACACAGGAGGCACGGTGGCAACTTGTGTGGGTCGGGGCGTCTCTAGGGTCCCTATAAAAAGCCTCAGGCCACCGGTCATACGTGTTTTGTTCTATCCGACCACAGGGAACAGTGAGAGGAGTAACAACAGTGAGGACCTTATTGGAGCTTATGCAAGTACTGTATTACTGTGCGCTCGGGGAAGGCTATTGATTTCCACCTGGATCAGGGGACTCTGAATTTGCCTTCAGACCGGCCAGACTCTGCCTACCCTGTGGTCCCTACCCTGGACTGTGGATGCTGAAGCCTTCAGTAAAGGTAAAGAGATTGCAACCTTGTGTCCTCGTTATTCACTGCGCCTCACACCATCCATCATCTACTCACTGGGAAGCCCTGGGGACATACTTCACCTGTGCTAAGGTATACCCTCTAGCTGCCATAACATCACCCCAGCGGACCCCTAAGCAGCGTCGGTCACCCTGACCGAATACCACAGGTGGCGTCATGAACATTATCCTATAAACTGTTGTCCTTTTATTGGACGCCCCTCAAAGGGCCACGGACCGGGTCTAGCCACCGTGACATCCCCATTGACTACAGAAGGGCCCGGATCCGAGTACCCCGCTGCCCTGACGTGGGGGCGCTCCACAAATTTTTTAGTTGCAAAAATATATATATTTTAGCTCAAACTATGTATGTAAACTATCTCTTATCTTTCTTAAAGGGAATTTGTCAGCAGGTTTCTGCTATGTAATCTGACAGCAGCATGATGTAAGGACAGAGACCCTGATTCCAACGATGTGTCACTTAGATTACTGCATGCAGAAGTTGTGATAGAACCACAGTTTTCTCTGCTGCAGATCTAGCAGAGCTGAGAATGCTGAGCTGTGCCTGACCCCGCCCACACCACTGATTGTTAGTATACTGTGTACACTACGCATAGGCAGAAAGCTGCTAATCAGTGGTGGGGGTGTGGTTGGACTAGGAAGCACAAGGCACCTAGTCCTTTAATAATAATCTCCTGATGATAAAACACACTGATTTTATTGAAACAGCAACAACACAGCCTGGTAAGTGACACATCACTGGAATCTGGGTTTCTACCACTACATCATGCTGCTTTCAGATTACATAACAAAAACCTACTGACAGATTTCCTTTAAGGCTAAGCTCACATAATCGTATATTTGATTCGAGTGCTATATGTGAAAAAAACAAAATGTTTATCAATAGGGCTGTTTAGATGACTGTTTTTTGCAGCCTGCTCTAGTATTTCTGGATGAACTTTGGACAATTTTTGAACCGCTATCTCTCTAGTAGAAGCTACAGGAGGTTGATAAACCTATAAGCCAATCCTTTATAAGCCTTTTAACATGATGACATACATTGTATAACCAGAATGTCCTCTCCAGATAGCAGTTTTGGGGTTCGTACAGTACAGAGCTGGCCATGGTTGGGATGGGTGAGAAGCCATTTGAAAATGGGAAGACATTGACACATAAAGCAGATTAGGAAGTTTTACATCTTTCTTGAAGCAGATATTAATGACCTAAAACCAGGAAAACTATAGAGTGGATCTATTATAATTTACACTATGGACCGATTCACTATTGCCTTTGTTCAGGGAATTTAGGAGCCAGCCATCAGGCTATCCTCGAATTTTGGATTACAAGAGGAGGAAGACCAGCGAGGACTCAGACTTTAAGGTTAGACTTCAGAAAGGCACATTATATTGGACTCAGAAGGGGTAAGGGGGGTCCAATGGCTGTATGTTCTAAAGGACAGAAATGTCCAAGAAGGATGGGAGATTTTGCTCAATGAAATTCTCACTCCACAATCAGTAACAATCCCCAAAAGAAGGAAGAATTGGAAGCATAGAGACCAGGAAGGATGAACACAGAACTTAATCACTTGTTAAAAAGGAAAAAAGAAATGTATATTAAATGGAAAGAGGTGAACATATCTAAAGAAGAATATAATACTATCTGCAGGGAATACAGGGCAAGCCTTAGAAGAGCTAAAGCCAGTAATGAAGTGAGGCTTGCAAGGGAGACCAAAAGCAGTAAACACGGATTTGGGGGGTAAGACAAGTGCAAAAGAAAAGTCAAAGATGCTACAGGAGGAAAAGGGTGAAGTGGTCAAAAATGATGTTGAGAAGGCCAAACTTTTAACCCCTTAAGTCCCAAGGGTGGTTTGCACGTTAATGACCGGGCCAATTTTTACAATTCTGATCACTGTCCCTTTATGAGGTTATAACTCTGGAACGCTTCAATGGATCTTGGCGATTCTGACACTGTTTTCTTGTGACATATTGTACTTCATGATAGTGGTAAAATTTCTTCAATATAACTTGCGTTTATTTGTGAAAAAAACGGAAATTTGGCGAAATGTTGAAAATGTTGCAATTTTCCAACTTTGAATTTTTATGCCCTTAAATCACAGAGATATGGCATGTAAAATAATTAATAAGTAACATTTCCCACATGTCTACTTTACATCAGCACAATTTTGGAACCAAAAATTTTTTTTGTTAGGGAGTTATAAGGGTTAAAATTTGACCAGCAATTTCTCATTTCTACAACACCATTTTTTTTAGGGACCACATCACATTTGAAGTCATTTTGAGGGGTCTATATGATAGAAAATACCCAAGTGTGACACCATTCTAAAAACTGCACCCCTCAAGGTGCTCAAAACCACATTCAAGAAGTTTATTAACCCTTCAGGTGTTATACAGGAATTTTTGGAATGTTTAAAAAAAAATTAACATTTAACTTTTTTTCACAAAAAAATTACTTCAGCTCCAATTTGTGTTATTTTCCCAAGGGTAAGAGTAGAAATTGGACCCCAAAAGTTGTTGTGCCATTTGTTCTGAGTACGCTGATACCCCACATGTGGAGATAAACCACTGTTTGGGCGCATGGCAGAGCTTGGAAGGAAAGGAGCGCCGTTTGACTTTTCAATGCAAAATTGACTGGAATTGAGATGGGATGCCATGTTGCGTTTGGTGAGCCCCTGATGTGCTTAAACATTGAAACCCCCCACAAGTGACACCATTTTGGAAAGTAGACCCCCTAAGGAACTTATCTAGATGTGTGGTGAGCACTTTAACCCACCAAGTGCTTTACAGAAGCTTATAATGCAGAGCCGTAAAAATAAAAAATCATATTTTTTCACAAATATGATCTTTTCGTCCCCAATTTTTTATTTTCCAAAGGGTAAGAGAAGAAATTGGACCCCAAAAGTTGTTATGCCATTTGTTCTGAGTATGCCGATACCCCACATGTGGGGGTAAATCCCTGTTTGGGCGCATGGCAGAGCTCGGAAGGGAAGGAGCGCCGTTTGACTTTTTAATGCAAAATTGACTGGAATTGAGATGCGTCTAAACATTGAAACCCCCCACAAGTGACACCATTTTGGAAAGTAGACCCCCTAAGGAACTTATCTAGCTGTGTTTTGACAGCTTTGAACCCCCAAGTGTTTCACTACAGTTTATAATGCATAGCGGTGAAAATTAAAAATTAAAAATGTTCACAAAAATTATTTTTTAGCGCCCAGTTTTGTATTTTCCCAAGGGTAAAACCCCAAAAGTTGTTATCCAATTTGTCCTGAGTACGCTGATACCCCATATGTGGGGGGAACCACCGTTTGTGCGCATGGCAGAGCTCGGAAGGGAAGGAGCGCCATTTGGAATGCAGACTTAGATGGATTGGTCTGCAGGCGTCACGTTGCATTTGCAAAGCCACTGATGCACCTAAACAGTAGATACCCCTCACAAGTGACACCATTTTGCAATCTAGACCCCCTAAGGAACTTATGTAGATGTGTTTTGACAGCTTTGAACCCCCAAGTGTTTCACTACAGTTTATAACGCAGAGTCGTGAAAATAAAAATTATTTTTTTCCCACAAAAATGTTTTTTTAGCCCCCCAAATTTTTATTTTCCCAAGGGTAACAATTTAAATTGGACCCCAAAAGTTGTTATCCAATTTGTCCTGAGTACGCTGATACCCCATATGTGGGGAAGAACCACTGTTTGGGCGCATGGCAGAGCTCGGAAGGGAAGGAGCGCCATTTGGAATGCAGACTTAGATGGATTGGTCTGCAGGCGTCACGTTGCATTTGCAGAACCCCTGATGCACCTAAACAGTAGAAACCCCTCACAAGTGACACCATTTTGGATACTAGCCCACCAAGGAACTTATGTAGATGTGTTTTGACAGCTTTGAACCCCCAAGTGTTTCACTACAGTTTATAATGCAGAGTTGTGAAAATTAAAAATTAATTTTTTTCCCACAAAAATGTTTTTTTAGCCCCCCAAATTTGTATTTTCCCAAGGGTAACAAGAGAAATTGGACCCCAATAGTTGTTGTTCAATTTGTCCTGAGTACCCCATATGTTGGGGTAAACACCTGTTTGGGCACACGGGAGAGCTCGGAAGGGAAGGAGCACTGTTTTACTTTTTCAACGCAGAATTGGCTGGAATTGAGATCGGATGCCATGTCGCATTTGGAGAGCCCCTGATGTGCCGAAACAGTGGATACCCCCCAATTATAACTGAAACCCTAATCCAAACACACCCCTAACCCTAATCCCAACCATAACCCTAACCACACCCCTAACCCTGACACACCCCTAACCCTAATCTCAACCGTAAATGCAATCCAAACCCTAACCCTAACTTTAGCCCCAACCCTAACTTTAGCCCCAAACCTAACTTTAGCCCCAAACCTAACTCTAACTTTAGCCCCAACCCTAACCCAAGCCCCAACCCTAGCCCCAACCCTAACCCCAACCCTAGCCCCAACCCTAGCCCCAACCCTAACTCTAACTCTAGCCCCAACCCTAACCCTAGCCCTAACCCTAGCCAAAACCCTAACCCTAGCCCTATTCCCAACCCTAGCCCTAACCCTAGCCCTAACCCTAACCCTAGCCCTAACCCTAATGGGAAAATGGAAATAAATACATTTTTTTATTTTTTTTTATGTTTCCCTAACTAAGGGGGTGATGAAGGGGGGTTTGATTTACTTTTATAGCGGGTTTTCTAGTGGATTTTTATGATTGGCAGCCGTCACACACTAAAAGACACTTTTTATTGCAAAAAATATTTTTTGCGTTACCACATTTTGAGACCTATAATTTTTCCATATTTTGGTCCACAGAGTCATGTGAGGTCTTGTTTTTTGCGGGACGAGTTGATGTTTTTATTTGTAACATTTTCGGGCACGTGACATTTTTTGATGGCTTTTTATTCCGATTTTTGTGAGGCAGAATAACCAAAATCCAGCTATTTATGAATTTCTTTTGGGGGGGGAGTTTATACTGTTCCGCATTTGGTAAAATGGATAAAGCAGTTTTATTCTTCGGGTCAGTACGTTTACAGCAATACCTCATTTATATCATTTTTTTATGTTTTGGCACTTTTTATACGATAAAAACTATTTGATAGAAAAAATAATTATTTTTGCATCGCTTTATTCTGAGGAGTGTAACTTTTTTTATTTTTTCACTGATGATGCTGTATGGCAGCTTGTTTTTTGCAGGACAAGATGACGTTTTCAGCGGTACCAAGGTTATTTATATCCGTCTTTTTGATCGCGTGTTATTCCACTTTTTGTTCGGTAGTATGATGATAAAGCGTTGTTTTTTGCGTTGTTTTTTTTATTTTTACGGTGTTCACTGAAGGGGTTAACTAACAGTTAACGACAGTTTTATGGGTTGGGTCTTATGGACGCGGAGATACTAAATATGTGTACTTTTATTGTTTTTCTTTTATGTAGATAAAGAAATATATTTATGGGAACAATATTTTTTTTTCCTTTATTTAGGAATTTTTTTTAATTTTCTTTTACACATCTAATTTTTTTTTTTTGTACCTTTTTACTTTTTTACCAGGGGGGACATCACTGTATAGTGACAGATCGCTGATCTGACACTTTGCAGAGCCCTGTGTCAGATCAGCGATCTGGGGTGCCCTGCTCCTTGCTTACCAGCGCCTGCTCTGGACCCGGAAGTAGTCCCTGCAGGACCCGGAAGTAGCCCCACGGCCATTTTGGATTCGGGGCCTGCAGGGAGGAGACGCTCGGTACAAGGTGAGCACATCGCCTTGTACCGATCGTCTCAGGGAAGCACGCAGGGAGCCCCCTCCCTGCGCAATGCTTCCCTATGCCCCCGGAACACTGTGATCATGTTTGATCGTGGTGTGCCTGGGGTTAATGTGTCGGGAGCGGTCCGTGACATAGTGCCGGATGTCAGCTGTGATAGTCAGCTGACAACCGGCCGCGATCGGCCGCGCGGCCAATCGCATATGATGTACTATCCCGTCACTGGGAATTAAGTCCCAGGTCACCTTGACAGGATAGTACGTCATATGGGATTAAAGGGTTAATTTTCTATTTTGCATCTGTGCTCGCTAAGAAAGCAATTGTAACATCAACTGATCTTCACATTGCTATCAAAGGAATAATAGAATCCACACTGTCTATAAACAGAGAGATGGCGAGGGAACACTTAGCTAATTTAAATGAATTTAAATCTCCTGGTCCAGATGAATTACATCCTAGGATACTGAAAGAGTTAGAATAGGATATTGTAGAACCACTAGCCGGAATCTTTGAAAAATCCTGGGGAACGAGAGAAGTCAATGAAGATTGGAGAAGGGCAAATGTCCCTATCCTCAAAAAAGGAAAGAAAATGGAGCCCATACCTGGACCCGTTGAAGCATCTGATTGACGCAAAACGACCATCGTCCACCACTGCACCTGCTCTCCTGCATCCATGTACTACTTGTATTGAATAAAGAAAGGATTGTTTTACTGCATCACGGAATGCCACCTATTTTTTCCTCTTTGGCCTGGACTTTGTACAATGCTGATCGTTTCAGGTGTGGCACTGGGGATTTTGCAATCTGTACATTGCTGGTCCACCTAATAAGCTTGAAAAGGTATGTTATAAGTTGTTGATTGGTTCTGGTTTTCCTTATTTTCCATTTTTTAAAAATCCTGGATAACAGGAGAAGTCGCAGAAGATTGGAGAAGGGCAAATGTTGTCCCTATCTTCAAAAAAGGAAAGAAAATGGAGCCAGAAAATTACAGGCCAGTGAGCCTTTCTATACAAGGAAAGATCTTTGAATAAATTATTAAACATGTATGTAAGTATTTGGATAAAAATACAGAAATTAACCAGAGCCAGCATGGGTTTGTAGCAAACAAGTCATGCCAGACTGATCTAATTTCCTTCTATGATGGAATCACTGACTGGGTGGATCAGGGAAATGTAGTAGTATATATCGACTTCAGCAAAGTATCTCATACTATCCTTATTAAAAAAAGATCACGTATGGGATTATCAAGGCTACGGTTAGGCGGATTCGAAACTGGCTCACTGATGGTACTCAAAGAGTGGTGATAAATGGTTGCATATCCAATTGGAAGAGTGTTTCAAGTGGGGTACCACAAGGCTCTGTCCTGGTCCCAGTGTTATTCAACATTTTTTGAAAGGAACTGAAGGTAAACTAATCAAATTTGCAGCCGATGCAAAGCTAGGAGGAAAAGGGAAAACTAGAGAAGACCGAGAAATGATTCAGAAGGATCTAGATAAGCTTGCAGTCTGTGATCTATTAGTATACCCAATTATTTTTCACACGTGCTGTTGCTTAGATTCTGTAGATGTAATTTTCGTTTTTCTTACCTAGATGTAGAATCTTGTATTTCTCCCTCTTAAATATCATTTTAATATAAAAACTGGAGAATATTGAGTATAATGGTTAAAACAGTAAATTTGTGTTAATGAACCAAATGGTCATGTTAAAAATGTAAAGCTAAAAAAGCCTGGTATTTTTAATTAGTGCTGGTTCTTATCTGCCCAATTAAATGTAGGCTCATATCCCGAGAGAAGCATGTTTGATAAATATTAGGTTAGGTACCCATCTAAGAAAGGTCACCTTGCCATGGTTGATGGGCACACATGAATCGGCCAATTTATGCGCTAAGAACCTTCATTTTTGTAAGTATATTCTATTTAGCAATAATGCTATTTTTCCAGAAAATGAAGGATTTCTCCCAGAAGATTATTGCAATTGCACATCTTTTGTTATGCACATATTTGTTTCCTTTGAGTGTATTGGAACAAGGCAAATTGTACATACTGTAATTTTACACAAACCCCCATAATGGGCCAGACAAAATTGTTGGCGCCCTTAACTTAACTTTTGGTTGCACACCCTTTGGAATAGATAACTGCAATCAATTGCTTCCTATAGCTATCAACAATCTTCTCACATTCCTCAGCTGGAGTTTAGGACCACTCTTCCTTTGCAAACTGTTCCAGGTCTCTCATACGTGAAGGCACCTTCACCCAACAGCAATTTTAAGATCTCTCTGCAGGTGTTCAATGGGATTTAGATCCCGAATCATTGCTGGCCATTTCAGAACTCTCCAGCGCTTTGTTTCCATCCATTTATTGGGGCTTCTTAATGTGTGCGTGGAATCATTGTCCTGTTGGAAGACCCATGACCTAGGACGCAAACCCAGCTTTCTGACACTGTGCACTACATTGCCACCCAAAATCCATTAGTAATCTTCAGATTTCATGATGCCTTGCACAAAGTCAAGTCACCCAGTGCCAGAAGTAGCGAAACAACCCCAAACCATCTTTGAACCTTCACCATATTTGACTGTAGGTATTGTGCTCTTTTCTTTGTAGGCCTCATTCCATTTTTGATAAACACTGTAATGACGTGCTTTACTATAAAGTTGTATATGGGTCTCATCTGTCCACAAGACGCGTTCTCATGCACATATTGGCAAATTGCAGTCTAGCTTTTTTATGTCTCTGTGTCAGCAGTGGAGTCCTCCTGGGTCTCCTGCCATAGCGTTTCATTTAATTCAAATGTCAATGTAAAGTTTGCACCTACAATGATGCACCCTGTGCCTGGAGGACAGCTTGAATTTCTTTGGAACTTGATTGGGGTTACTTATCCACCATCTGGACTATCCTGCGTTGTAACCTTTCATCAATTTTTCTCTGCTGTCCACATTCAGGGACATACTGTAAGTTACAATGTCATGGATAGTAAACTTCTTGGTTATGTTGCGCACTGTGGACAAAGGAACATCAAGATCTCTGGAGATGGACTTGTAACCTTGAGAATGTTGATATTGTTGAACAATTTTGGTTCTCAAGTCCTCAGACAGTTCTCTTATCCTCTTTCTGTTCTCCATGCTTAATTTAGCACACACAGACACACAATGCAAAGATTGAGTTAACTTCTCCCCTTTTTATGTGATTTCAGGTGTGATGCTTGCATTGCCCACGCCTGTTATTTGCAGCAGGTGAGTTTGAACGAGCATCGCGTGCTTGAAACAAAGTTGTTTACTCACAGTTTTGTCGGGGCCATCGTTGGGGTTTTTGTGTATAATTGTGTCCAATTGGATTTTTTCTCTTTTTTTTTGTTGTTCCAATACACACAAAGGAAATAAACATGTGTATAACAAAACATGTGTAATTGCAATAATTTTTCTGTGGAAAATACTTCATTTTCTGGAGTTATTTCAAGGGTGCCAACTAGTGATAAGCACGGTTGGATAATGTGTTATCCCAGCATGCTCGGGTGCTAACTGAGTGTCTTCAGCGTGTTCGAAAAATATGTCTGAATCCCTACGGCTGCATGTCTCACGGCTGTTCGACCACAGCAGCACATGCAGGGATTGCCTGTTTGTAGATAGATAGATACAGTAAATAGATAAGATAGATAGATAATAGAAAGATAGATAGATAGATAATAGATATATGGATAGATATATAATAGATAGATAATAGATAGATGGATAGATAATAGATAGATAATAGATAGATGGATAGATAATAGATAGATAGATAGATGGATAGATCATAGATAGATAGATAGATAGATAGATAGATAGATAGATAGATAATAGATAGATAATAGATAGATAGATAGATAATAGATAGATAATAGATAGATAGATAGATAATAGATAGATAGATAGATAGATAATAGATAATAGATAGATAATAGATAGATAGATAGATAGATAGATAGATAGATAGATAAGAGATAGATAGATAGATAGATAAGAGATAGATAGATAGATAGATAGATAGATAGATAGATAGATAGATAATAGATAGATAATAGATAGATAGATAATAGATAGATAATAGATAGATAGATAGATAGATAGATAATAGATAAATGGATAGATAGATAATCTATATATATAATTGCCTAAGGGTTTTTCCGTCTGTCTGTCTGTCTGTCTGTCTGTCCTGGAAATCCCGGCTCTCTGATTGGTCGAGGCCGCCAGGCCTCGACCAATCAGCGACGAGCACAGCGACGATGATGTCATAAAGGACGTAGATATCCCGCGTCTCTGATTGGTCGAGGCCAGGATTGGCCTCGACCAATCAGCAACGGGCACAGCGACGATGATGTCATAATGGTTGCCATGGCGACGATGTCATAAAGGTCGCCTCAACCAATCAGCGACGGGCACAGTCTGCCGCAAATTCTGGAATCATCATTATCCATATACTACGGGGACATGCATATTCTAGAATACCCGATGTGTTAGAATCGGGCCACAATCTAGTAGATAGATAAATAGATAGATAGATAGATAGATGGATAGATAACAGATAGATAATAGATAGATAATAGATAGATGGATAGATAGATAGATAGATAGATAGATAGATAGATAGATAGATAGATAGATAGATAGATAGATAACAGATAGATAATAGATAGATGATAGATAGATGATAGATAGATAGATAGATAGATAGATAGATAGATAATAGATGATAGATAATAGATAGATGGATATATAGATAATAGATAATAGATACAGTAGATAGAAAATAAATAGATAAATGAGAGAATGTAATTAGATGGGTATAGATGGATAGATAAATAAGTATATAGTATATGATGACATAAAGCCAATTATCAGCCAAGGGAACCTGTGATGAAGACTAAGGCCAATACGCGTGTCAGGGCCTCGCGCCATTCCAGCAGGAGGAGATGGATACAGCTTTTTGCACTTATCTATCATATATTTGGCACTGATGCACGGACTTTTGCCTTTCAGCCTCTTACCCACTTTATATATTCACACTATTGCACTTACTTCGTCTCCTCCTGCTGTTTTGTGCTTCCTCTTGTCTGTACTCATTGTGCCTTTTTTAACCCCGTGACCTGCCAGGTAGAGGTAGATCCTTCTTTTGTCCTCTAGGTGGCGCACTTTGCTATCTATTGAAACCCAAGATTGAGTTCAGGGTGAAAATGGCAAATGATCACATGGTGAAAATCAATTTGGAATTGATACATAAAGAAATTCGCTTCCTGAGATGCACCTAATGTTTGTTACTAGAACCTCACGCTACAGGGCATTTCTGGGAAATGATCAGTTTTATAAAAGCGCACGTACAGTTGCTCCTGAACATAAAACAAATGACTAATCATATCCCATGCATTTTAAAAAATCAGAGAAAACTCACAATTCTTAAATTATAAACTTTTGCTACATAAAACATAAATGCTCAATAGCTGAGCATCGCATCTCTGGGGCCCCATGGGTCTATGAATATTTTGCAAGATTAACCAACGCAGCAATCTTCCTTGGCTATTTTTATAAATTCTATAAGCTCTGACAGCAAAAACATATTTTGGGGGCAATTATGATGTAAATTTATGATAGATCAACTTAAAAATGGATCTGTCACTGGATTTCAAAAGACAAACTGCACACAAATTGCAATAGATCTCTTAGACCTGATGAGGCCAGTGTACTTACTATGAAATTGGATGCCAGAAAAGGCATGCACTCCATTTCAGAAAGATTCCCTGTCTAACAAATTATTTTTTAGATGCAGTAGTGTCCCCTTCCCTTCATAGCTCTCGCTACTTTGTCAGAGTTGGTGGTGAGAACGCCCAAAGCTGCAAAAATTTTAGCACAGCCTCAGGTATATTATGCTGCTCTCAGATTACATTCCAAAAACCTGCTGACAGATTCTCTTTAAACATGAATTCAACTTTACATACAGTGGTGCTTGAAAGTTGGTGAACCCATCAGAAAAGTCTATATTTCTGTATAGATTTGATCTAAAACTGCATCCCATTTTTCACCCATGTCCTACGAGTACTTTTTGGAGAGCAGTGGCTTTTTCCTTGTGGTCCCAACATGCTCACCATTGCTGGTCAGTGCCCTTCTGATCTAGGACTCATGAACATTAATATTAGCTAATGTGAGAGAGGCCTTTAGTTGTTTATAGGGAACCTTGGGTATCTTTGTGACCTCACTGACTATTATAAGCCTTGCCGCTCTTGAGGAGGGTATTATTGGTCTTGATTTTTTCTTCATTTGCTCACAATGCATCTGACTGTAGACTGATGGAGTCTAAACTCTTTAGAGATGTTTTTGTAGCGTTTTTTTTCAGACTGATAAGCATCAACAATTTTTGCTCTGGGGCCCTCAGAAATCTAATTTTTTCAGGCAACTATGCACTTTCACAAAAGTGTTGTGAACATCAGAAATTAGTAGATCCCTGTTCTTTAAATAAAACAGGTCACCCACTCTGAGTAAAACAGGTCATCCCATTGATTGAAAACATCAGACTCTAATTTCGCCTTCAAATTATCTGCTAATCCTAAAGGCTCACATACCTTTTCTACTCACAGATGTGATATTGGATCATTTGTCTTATTTTGTTTTTTTTAATCTAATATTTTTGAGTGATTCCTTTGGTTTTGTTCCTCGGCTTCTTTTAGGACTTGTGTGAACATCTGATGCAGTTTTAAAGTCAAATTTACGCAGAAATGTGTAAAATTCTGAAGGGTTCACAAACTTTACAGCACAACTGCAATATATTACATATCAGTGTATTTCATGTATAACTTTACTGTGAATTCGATGTTAGCAATTCAGTTATGATAAGCTCCTATTATTTCCCAATAGGATGGAGAATGGATGTGGAAAATATTATTTTAGAATTTAAAATAAAGAAAAATTACTACTATGAAATTCACTGAATCAGAAATGAAAGAAAAAAAGCATTAATAAAATGTTTAAATATTCACTCCCATCAAAGTTTTTAACCTCTTAATATATTGCAATCAACATTTACGCAGCACTGTGTACTTACAATTGCTCATTTTACCCTTCTACCCAGTTAATTATTCATTTAGCCATTAGGTCTATCACATCACACGTTTAAATAATGGCTAGCTGAATCCTCCTAAGCTCTATGAAGATGTAAGGAGGTGAAGCACAAGAAGAGTCAGGGGCCGGTTACCTTCTCGGCTCTGTGCCTGGAACCATTGAGCTGTGCTACAGGTTCCCCAGGGAGCAGACTTAGAGACTGGGACAGGAAGGAAGCCGGGCAGAGAGCGGGAAAGGCACGCGTGCAAGGAGCAGAGCAGCGTGAGCAGCGGTCAGAGCAGGGTGCAGCTGTGCTCCGGGAGAGAGAGAGATTGCTCCCGGTCAGAGGACAAATACAGGGAGATTGCCCAGACAGACTGCATCTTGTGAGTACCTGAAAGCGGACTCTGCTGTGACTGGAGAGGGGCGCTTTGAGACCCATGTAGAGACATTGGCCCGTGTAGAGACTGCGACCTCCTGGTACCCACGGTATCAGTACAGAGACTGTGACCCCTGGTACCCACGGTATCGGTGCAGAGCCCCTGATTCCTGGTGAGAGACTTAATAATAGACTGACCATCGTTTTCCCGGGATAGGCTGTGCTGTAAAAGCTAAAGACTCAGAGCCTGTGCATATCACATTAACTCACGAAACCCCCAGGCAGCAGGCTCCTAGAGACTACTCAGCCCACGCACGGACAACAGAGGGACGACAAGTGCCACTGTTTCTCGGCGCCCACATTGGAAAAGACGACCCTTCAATCAAGTCCTCATCAGACTGATAAGTGTTCTTTTCTCAAGAAAATCCTGCTTACTTCTGTTACACTGTTTGACTCCCATATTTTTGCACTGTTTTATTGCTAGTTATATTCCATTGCTTCCTCCCTGTGTGGAGAACATCATTCCTGTTATTAAACCCCTCAACTGTTGGTCTGTCTGTTCCGTGGTGACATACTCAGTACCTGCATACTATTACATAGAAACCGGAAGTTTATTTCTGCATATTCCTGCATGAGTCAGCATTAGAACTACAATTCTACAACACTGCAAAGTCCCTGGCAGAGTCCAGCTCCAACTCCTCTTCCAACTCCTGATCCAACTGCTCCACCCCTCCTCCCTGCCTGGGACTTTGCAGGGAAGTAGAAATTGTACTTCTAATGATGACTCATGCAGGAAAAAGAGACTTTCTGTTTCTACAAAGAGCTTAGAAAGATTCAGTTAGTCTATTTTTAATCACATGATGTCATAGACCTAATGGAAAAGAGAAAAGTTAGCCTGGTAGAAAAGCAATATGAGCAATTATAAGTGCACAGTGCTATATAATATGATGACTGCAATATAATAAGAGGATAAAACTTTGATGGGAGGAGGAGGAGTGCTTCTTTAATAAAAAAAAAAGGTATGAATAATTTTGCATCCAAATATTTTCTTGCTCCATTGCATCTAAAGTAAAGAGTAAAGCAGATAAACTATAGGTGGTGACTTGTAGAACAGTCCTTCTGACCAGCACATGTATCTTCCTGGGTAGTAATGATGCGCCCTCCCTATCTGTGGTGGGCAGGACTCGTGCTCCCTGCCCGCAGTAGGGCTCGTGGTACACCATCCCAGCATAGCAGACTACAAATTTGTCTTTCTTTACCTTTGCTATTGGTTATCCTGAGATGAATTGCCTAAATTGAACATTAAATATAAAAACCATGACACTCTGTGGAGAGATGTTTCTATATGTGGCCACCTGGTGACATTAATGAGCATTGCTAGCATGTTCTATCATGGGAAATTGAAGTTCATAAATCATTCTTTTCAGGTGACTTTTTATTATTATTATTATTATTATTTATTTATTTAGCACTATTAATTCCATGGTGCTGTACATGAGAAAGGGGTTACATACAGAGTTATAGATATCGTTTACAGTAAACAAATTTACAGTGACAGACTGGTACAGAGGGGAGAGGACCCTGTCCTTGCGGACTTACATTCTACGGGATAATGGGCAGGAGACAGAAGCTCCGGTGGTGGTGAGGCGGCAGCTCTGGTGGTGGTGAGGTGGCAGCTTGGGTGGTTGGTGAGGCTGCAGCTTTGGTGGTGGTGAGGCGGTAGCTTAGGTGGTGGTGAGGGGGCAACTCGGGTGGTGGTGAGGCGGCAGCTCGGGTGGTGGTGAGGCGGCAGCTCAGGTGGTGGTGAGGCGGCAGCTCGGGTGGTGGTGAGGCGGCAGCTCGGGTGGTGGTGAAGCGGCAGCTGTGGTGGTGAGGTGGCAGCTTTGGTGGTGGTGAGGTGGCAGCTCTGGTGGTGGTGAGGCGGCAGCTCTGGTGCTGGTGAGGCAGCAGCTTTGGTGATGGTGAGGCGGCAGCTCTGGTGGTGGCGAGGCGGCAGCTCTGGTGGTGGTGAGGCGGCAGCTCGGGTAGAGGGTGAGGCGGTAGCTTTGGTGGTGGTGAGGTGGCAGCTCGGGTGGTGGTGAGGCAGCAGCTTTGGTGGTGGTGTGGCGGTAGCTTAGGTGGTGGTGAGGAGGCAGCTCGGGTGGTGGTGAGGTGGCAGCTTTGGTGGTGGTAAGGTGGCAGCTCTGGTGGTGGTGAGGCGGCAGCTCTGGTGTTGGTGAGGCGGCAGCTCGGGTGGTTGATGAGGCAGCAGCTCTGGTGGTGGTGAGGTGGCAGCTCGGGTGGTGGTGGGGCAGCTTAGGTGGTGGTGAGGGGGCAGCTCGGGTGGTGGTGAGGCAGCAGCTCGGGTGGTGGTGGGGCTAGAAATAGCATGAGGAATAACACTATTTCCAGCTATTTTATGATTTGTATCCTGCATTTTTCACCATTTTCCCTCTCCGTGACTTGATCTCTAATTTTTAGTTCTTTCTGACATAGTGGGTAGAGACTAGCTTCTTTGATGTCTCCCATACACAGTACAGACAGAGTGTTGGATTCCTATTTTTCTGTGTCTATGATGCAGCACCCAGGCAGGAGCAGTACTAAATGGATATTATACAGCAGTACTAAGCGGTGCAGATGTGACTCCAGCACTGAAGTAAAATTCATTTGCTGAAAGCTACAGCACGATCTGTCTGTGTCTCCCTGGTCCTCTCTCCATAGAGTAGGTGAAATGTGACACTTCTCTGTGTTGGCAGTCAGTTTTGCTTTGACCAAGAAGGATTTGATATGTTTGTTTTTTTTTATAGTGAATGATGAGTTCTGGAGGAAGAGGGAAAGAAGTGGCTCATAAGTGGAGAAAGAAGCCGGTTTCTCGGATAACTACATATATTGCAAAGTTTCTTATATTCACCTTTACTTTTTAATGCAAAGATTGATGAAAATTTGAGCATGTATTAGTATAATATGCGGGCATACATATTCCTAATGACTGGCTGACATGGAAGCTCTCTTTCTGCACCTCTCATCAACTTTCCCCGCAGCTTTGCAATTTATTAATCCATCTTGGGTATGTGTGAAGCAGATGAATGGTAGTAATGCTGAAGGTAGGTAACAGGGTGTTGATACTTTAACATATGCCAGAGATAATGAGCCCACCCTTTGTGTTTTAATGACCAGCCCTGGATGAAGTGAAAACACTGAAAACAGGGAAGCAGCTGTTTCTCCGAATTGTGTTTATGTACCACGGAGGTCATAGCTCTGCCTGATCTGACATTAAGAGAGACTACTTCCAGAAGCTGGCAAGGCCCTGTCTGTACTCCTGAATTATGGCCCATTCAGATGACTGTGAGAAAGGGGTAAAGTGCTGGCAGCCCTATTACCAAGCGACTCCAGGATTAACACAAGTGGTCTCAAATGTACAAACACAGGAAACCTGATGGAGATAGAAATGGTATTGTTTAGGAAAAAAAATGTCCAAATATTCTTACACTGTTTGTAAAGTCCAATAATTAAGGCTGATCTTTCACAAGACTATACAATACAAAGCACACACATTATTAAAAAAATATACAACCTGATGAGGCCGGTGTACTTACTTTGATAATATATGGCCTCATAAACTGCTCATTTGAATAAAAGTCAGGACATTTAAAAAAAAAAAACAAATTTCACAATTATTCCGGCATAGTTTTCAATGTAAGTACACCAGCCTCATCAGGATCTATTAAATAATAAGATATGTGATTAATACTGTGAAATCTATTTTTTTTCCACATTTTGTATAGTGACTGTGAAAATGCAAGAACCAGGAATTGGAAGAAAGAGATCCGTCTGAAAAATTATTTACTTAGTTACTGACTGAATAAATTTTAGGAAAGCGATAGATCTTGAAACACCCGGCCAAAGATAAATTATGGGCTTCGGATTTTGAAATGTTAGTTCTATCTCATAGAAAATGGCTACTATTTTATTTCTGATTCAGAACTTTTTAATCTACAGCAAAGACATACATTTACTGGGAAAATTCTGGCTTCTTTCAGCCACCACTAGAGGGGGCTTAGTGCAGACTGTGAAGGATGGCACCAGAGAGATCATGCAGAATCCCACTGCTGCCACCACATATGAAGAACCGCCGCCTCACCACCCTGCCTGACGTGATTGCGTCTGAGGAATCACGTGGTACGCTCTCCTCACTTGTATCAACGTGACGTTCCACAACCACTGGGGACACGTAAGGTTAGCTTGGCACAGTTTTACACAGACACCCATTGTCCACACAGGCCCATGGAGGCATGGGTAAGGAGTGGATGTGGCTCACGCAGTCGCTGACGTGGCAACACACTCGCTCACAACCTTGACAGCCTGAAAGGCCCCTTTCACTACCACCAGTGAAACAGAGTGCTGTCATGTCAGCCCAGTAGGACTACCACCAGTTTGTTGTTAGATGTAAGCCTGGTCCATTAACAAGATAATATTGGGCCAGAAACCAGCCCCAGTAGCATGGAAAGTTAAGCCGAGAACATGGACATGTGGATTTGTGGATCGAAATAAAAGAGCAGCCCAAGATTAAATTATATTTTTAATCTCCTTAAGGGCACGGTAGACAACACACTTTATACACAATGGTTATGCATATACAATGGTCAGATATGCAAATACAAAAAAGTGGTAGTACAAAAGTATAAGCAGATGATAAGAGTCAGTTATCAGTCAGATGGA
This sequence comes from Ranitomeya imitator, assembly GCF_032444005.1. NCBI lineage: Eukaryota > Metazoa > Chordata > Amphibia > Anura > Dendrobatidae > Ranitomeya > Ranitomeya imitator. Next base: position 635,285,170 of record NC_091286.1, read on the forward strand.
AGGTGTTTCTAGAATATTATAGAAGGTTTCTTTGGAAACTGTGATTCGGCATGACTCTATATTGCAAGCAAGCCTTTTTCCTCAGCTTAGCTGGCTCAAGGTGTGAGATCTGCTACTCACAGCCTTTT